>NW_024598869.1:0-158122 GCF_004379255.2 Salvia splendens
CACAGAAGATGACTCGCTTTACCCATACCAATCAAGATGACCTCTCACTTATTTAGAAAATCATTAAATATTCAATTATCTTTATATCTCTTACTTTATTCATCACGCGAAAAATGTTGCACCAACCTTGACATCCGTAGGGCAGGTAAGGGTTTCCTTGATATCCTTGAAAGCAGCGGCAATTGTAGCCATTAGCATCAGAACCAAAATCAACACATTCGCTATCTCTGCACACACGTAAGTTGAACGACCCTGTTGTGCGCGGCTGCAACTCTCGCTTCCGATTCTCCAATCCACTAACACTGGCGGCATATAATCCCAAACCAATTGTCACTACGTCTTAAACGCTTTGAATCATTCAGTTGGGTGAAGCGTGGATCTATGTTGCCCCTTTCTCCTAGAAAGGCGTAGCCGCAGTTGAAAAACTTTCTGCCTCGCCTCCAAATTGGTGTGCATCATATACTCTTAGTTCAATTCTATTGTGCCTGCACTTATATTTTATCTTCATTGCACAATAAAACTCTCCGAATAGGCATTTTCTACGTAAAATAAACTCTCCTAAGACATATTTTAAGAAATGTATTCCATCCATTTAATTTCACTTAAAATGATTTTATTTCATCCAAGACGACTCTTTACTAAAAATAAAAACTCATTCATCTTTCTTGGGATGGAGGAAGAAATATAGTAAGGGACTGAAAAAATTAGTGGAATGTGGATTCTATTTTTATATATTTCATCCGGCCTGAAAAGTACTCCCTCCGTTCCCTCATAGTTGAGGAGGAACTTTTCGGCACGGAGTTTAAAAATAGTAAATGTTTAATTTGTTAAGTCGATAGATAAAAAAGGAAGAGGGAGAAAAAAAATAGAGAGAGGAAATAAGAGTGAGAATATTATTACTATATATAGAAATGACTCAACAATGAAGGAACTTCTCAAGAAAGAAAAAAATGACTCAACTATGAGGGAATGGAGAGAGTATGAACTATTCCTTATTAGTTCGTCCTGAAATATATGAACTTTTTAATTTGGAACAACAATTTACCCATGCACATTATTTTATTTACAACTTATATCATTACAATACAATTATAACTTTTAATGATGTGGAGCTCACTCTACACTTACACTACCTACACTACCATTTATCTCCTTATCTCTTACTTTACCAATTATATACTCAAAACTTAAGCCGAACTAAATGTTCATATTTTCAGAAACATGGGAGTATTAATTTTAGACTAAAGTCCATTTTTGGTCCCCCTACATTTGCCCTAAATATCTTTTTGTCCTATACATTAAGTTTGTGACATTTTTGTCCCAAACCAATATGTTTTGGTCCAAACTTAGCATTTTTCGTTAAAACTAACAGTCAAACATGTTTGACCAAATTAATGACTTAGTTATAATATAATTAACCTAATTAACTCAATTTATTTAATATTAAAATTTTCAAATAATTTTTTACTTAAAAAATTGATTAAATTAAAAAGAAATTTACTGAAAATAAAAAATTGACTTAATTAAAATCTATAATTAACTGAATTAATTATTATTCTAAATTAAAATATAAAAACTACTTTATTTGAATAAAACAACATTTACGGGATTTCACCGAAAAATAATATGGAATATTGGTTGGTTTTTTGGGGATGGGTCAAAAAGAAGTATGGTCCCGTAAATGTTACCTATATTTTTATTAAGTCCGGTAATGTTATTTTCATTATATTATTTTTAATATTAAAATTCTGTAAATTTATTTATATTTTATTAACGCCCCATAAATTTTAATACAACTGTATTAATTAAGTTAATTAGATTAACTATATTATATAATTAAATCATTAATTTGGTCAAACACGTTAGTTTTAACAGATAAAGTTAGCTTGGACCAAAACATATTATTTGGGACCAAAAGGTTACAAACTTAATGTATGGGACCAAAAAGTTTTTTAAGGCAAATGTATGGGGACCAAAAATAGACCTTAGTCTTAATTTTATATGTAAGCGACAATGAGTTAGTGAAATATCAAGTCTTACTATAAAATTGATTAAAATAAAGTGAGATAATTAATACTCCCTTCGTTCATTAAAGATGACCCACTTTCATTTTTTATTTTTTCCCAACTAAGATGGTCCATTACTAAAATGGAAACACATTTCTCTCTACTTTATTCCATATCTCCTACTTTACTCTCTCCACTTCACATATAAAATAAAGTTGTATAAATTCTCGTGTCATCCAAGGAAGGGTCATCTTCCTTGGTACGGAGGGGTGTATAAAATACCAAATGCAAAACCGTAGGTGACTTACCTTTAGGAATAGGCGTCTGGCAACAGCCGTTACCGAGCTCACTGGCGTCACTACCATCTGGACAAATCGCAGCTGAACCATTGTTGCTGTCACAAACAGCTGTGCACCCACCGGCGAAGTTCCGGCCGTTGGCTGTTCCGTTGAACGCCACAGCGTCGTCGCAGCCGATAGCAATAACCCGGTTCCCATCAGAGAACGTGTACTGACCTCCACTAATATCGTAACTCACTACAAACCCTCCATCCATCCAATCTATTCCAGTTTCGGTGTAGCAAGACCAAACTGGGTAGGTTAACTTAATCCGAACTTGAAATTCGTTTATTTCAATCAGCTCTGGCCACAGTACCGTGAGAATACTAGTGAGGAAAGGTGTTGGAGAATTGGAATAATTATAGCAACTTATGTTGAATGATGGATCTAAAGAGCAATCCGACCCGACTCCGAACGGAAATGGTATCGGTAAATTTCCACACCGGTCGGGGCAGCCGGGCCGGCTGATTGAATTGGAAAGTGTCGGTTGTGGTGGAAGGAGGACCAAGATTATAGCCAGAGGGAGGAGACAGACTTGACAAACCATACTTATCTTAAACATTCAATTGCTTGCTTGCTTGCATGCTTGCTTGCTTCAAGTATATATATTGCCATAGTGGTAGTACAGGTGGTCCATAGTGTCCCACAAATTACACTAGTCCAGAGCGGTGTCCCATATAATAGAGGTGGTCCATAGTGTCCCACAAATTACACTGTGTTATACTATACTCTCCATTGCAGTTAAATGTTTCATTTTTACTTTTTCGTATGTTCCGTCAAAGAAGGTCCTATTTCACTTTGATTATATTTGGCAGGTGAATCCTTCATTCCACAAACTCATTTCACTCACATTTTAATATAAAACTAATATAAAAGCAAGACTCACGTTCTACTAACTTTTCTATCAACTCCTCTTTTATAAAGTCAACTAATTTTTTAAAATTCAAGACGGTCAAATATGGAACATTTATTCATGGGCGGAGGGAGTAGCCATATTTGAGAGATATGTTCGATTGTGAGAAAAAAATCCATAAATGTTGTATGGACCCTCTTGACAGGTTGTATCCCTTGAGTTGATCGAGTCAAAGTACATTTATAAATGGGGATGTATCTCTTTACTTGGTGAATCCTGTGGTCGGTATATGGTGCCACGTAGTCGATGTTTTAATAGAAATAATTATATATTGTACACCCTCCTCCATGTCAAAAATAAAAACGTTTTTCATTTTTAGATAATTGATAAAAATATTTCTTTTATTTTAATAACTTTCTCCTCTCTAATAAGATGGGTCATATTCTTCCCTAACAATACTGTAAATACTTCTTATTTCTGTTTGTCATATTTTACCAATTATCTATTAATTCTCGTATCATCTCAATGTTCATATTTTTATGGGACGGGAGAAAGTAATATTTATATCTCAAGTGTATAATAAGATTAAGAGTAGTTTGAATTGGGGTTCTCTTATAATGCTTATAGTATCATAATCCAAAACTAAGACTAAATCTACACCTTTAGAGTGTCCACAATAGGACCGCCGCGGTGGTCGCTGATACGTTTAATATTCATATCTCTTCCATATCTTGCATTATTATTTATTTGCATTATTTAGTTAGATAATATAGGATTGCATATCTTTACTTGGTGAATCCTGTGGTCGGTATATGGTGCCACGTATATGGTGAATCCTGTGGTCGGTATATGGTGCCACGTAGTCGATGTTTTAATAGAAATAATTATATATTGTACACCCTCCTCCATGTCAAAAAAATAAAACACGTTTTTTCATTTTTAGATAATGATAAAAATATTTCTTTATTTTTAATAACTTCTCCTCTCTAATAAGATGCGTCATATTCTTCCCTAACAATACTATAAATACTTCTTATTTCTGTTTGTCATATTTTTACCAATTAATCTATTAATTCTCGTATCATCTCAAATGTTCATATTTTATGGGACGGGAGAAGTAATATTTATATCTCAAGTGTATAATAAGATTAAGAGTAGTTTGAATTGGGGTTCTCTTATAATGCTTATAGTATCATAATCCAAAACTAAGACTAAATCTACACCTTTAGAGTGTCCACAATAGGACCGCCGCGGTGGTCGCTGATACGTTTAATATTCATATCTCTTCCATATCTTGCATTATTATTTATTTGCATTATTTAGTTAGATAATATAGGGATTGCATATCTTTTCCATATCTTTTATCCTTGCTCATTAAGTTAGTATTAGTATTATAAATAGGGCTATTGTTATTCTCTTCAATCAATCAATGAAATCATAATTATTTGTCTTTTATCTTTATTTAGTTTTCCGTCTAGAATCCTAAAAGTATCGATTGTCGACAGAGCGACGTTTCTCCGCGACTTTCTTTATCTTCTTCACTTGGTGCTTTCATCGCGATCTCATCCTCCATCCATGACTTCCAACGAAGAAATCTATCTATCTTACCTATGTGACTGGATAATGGCCGTCTGCAACAGAATAAACAAGAAGTTAGACATGATAGACGAACAACAACACTTGTTCACCTACACGGATTCATATGCGCCGCTAATATATTCGGCGCCAGCCTACGTTGTTGCACCCTACTACTTCCACAATCAGTCGTTGTCAGCGTCTCTAAACACCTACCAGCCACCGCACCGCCTCCAAATACCTGCCAGCAACATACCTTCAAGCAGCCGCCATATCTGCTCGACACGGAGCCATTACTGACAGTCATTGTATCCAACCTACACCGACCCCTACAGGCAGTTGAAGTCTCAGCCCTACATGATCCATGGCAGCAAGACCAGCTCGTCTACCGACCACCGCCCAACTGAATGGCCGTTGCCGCCACCGCAGCACCAACCCTGCTGGAGCTCGACGAGTCACTGCAGCACAGCAGCACCGCTGCCCCGCCAGCCTCTAAAACTGCCTCCACGAGCCGAAGCACTCCACCATGCATCCCACCAACCTCAGCCTTTGGGTCTCCGGCCGGACGCTGCGTCGCTATACCTACGAATAGTCGTTCAATTCACATCCAGATTCATCCTTGGCAGCCACAAAAACTATGGGTGGTTCGGTACGGTATACCGTACTTGGAGTGTCTTACTGTATACCGTACCGAAAGTTATGGTATAACAAAACACCATACCGATAATGTACCGAATTTTTCGGTATACCGGAGTTCGGTATAACCGAAAATCGGTATGGTAGTTTTTTATACCATTACCATACCGTGTTTTCGGTATACCATACCGCATTCCGGTATACCGTACTTTTGCGGTATAACCGAACTTCATTACGATATACCGTTATACGTGTTATACCTAAAAAAATATATATTATACCCAAAATATTTATAAAAAATATTCTATTGTTCAATTACTTCAAAATTACAAAACAATTAAACTCCATCAATCATTCCTAATATTCTAATTTATAAAAATAAATTATAAAATCATGAACAACATATCTTCATTTCTTGGAACCTTGTTGGTGAATTTGACAAAACACATTACCTGTAGATATGATGGAAAATGGAGATCCTATAAATATAGGGTTTTTATATATATAAAATAATCCTATAAATATAACATAAATATTATATACTACGTACATAAGTGTAATGTATATATTTATATATTTAATATCAACGGTATACCGGTATATACCACGATATACCGAAGCGTCGGTATATATTGAATCTTCGGTATACCGATGTATAGGAAATCTAATACTGTTATCGTACCAATCTTTCGGTACGGTAGGGTATACCGAAAAATCGATATTTTGGTAATTTTTCAGTACGGTAAGTCCGGTATTCCGATATTTCGGTATAATTCCCCGCCCCTACACAAAACTGCCCTCGCGACCGCTTCCACCGACTGAACGGCCGCCTTCCTACCAGCAATCAACCTAACGTATACAACCTCTCTGAATTCCCCGACAACGACAACTCAAGCTGCTCTTGCCACGAACAGCCTACTGTTGTGCTGCTGCCGTTGCTCTTCCGTTCAACGAGTCTCTGACGCTCAGCAATACCGCCGATGGCCGCTTCTACTGTTGTCCCGCTGCCACCACAACCACCACCATTCTCCTATCGGTTTCCTCTGCTCATCACGGACAAGAAAAATATTGTGAAGTTCAGGTTCACGAATATGACGGTGTAAACATACACTACAAGGGAAAGTGGACAGATGGAACAATTTTCGATCCCATTTTTCAACGAGAGGATCCAATTGATATCGGACTTGGTAGTGGACAAGTAATCAAACGATGGCTACTAGTATTGGGCATGTGCTTAGGTGAGAAAAGAAAGTTGGAAATCCCTTCCAACTCAATTATGCGAGCTTGTTTTGACCCTGGAGGATTCCTAGTTGTTCTCCTCTTTCGTGGTTCTCACCTTGATGACAAGGTGGATTTCAACGGCGGGGAATTGATACGTGTTAGAGTTTGTATACTATAAATCACCTTTCGAGTGATTGAATACTGTAAAACTTTATATCTTATTTTCCAATGGAATGAAACAGATTATTTTTGTCATAATGTTGTTATGTTTTACATTTAATGGATGTTTTATTGCATATTTAAATGTATAAGCAACATAACAAAATCTAAGTCTCTGTTTTAGTAGACCGGTTGTGGGCGTCGTCCACTTTAAGGTAACACGATCAGTTCTGAACAAAGAAAATAAGAATTCACAACCTAGATAGGCTAGACTACCTATCGTGAAAGGTTGCAATGTCAGTCCACATATTTCTAAGCCTTACTGAAATAAGATGACATTGGTGTGGTATAGCACTGAATTGGATCTAATGGCAAGACGAGTCTTTATGCTATCTACTGAAAGATGAGGTCTGATAATTAATTTCTTAATCAATGTACGTTAGCATTGAGCATACGATATTGATTATGCACTACTTTGACTTACCAATAGGTGCGGGTTTTTCGTAACCCAAGAATCCTGGTATATTGGGTAGTGGTGATTAATATCTAGCGGTGCTAGGATTGCTATTACATTGAATCGTGCACGAGGTGAGTCTCGTTCGATAACGTCCACAAGAGGGGCTCGAAACAAGGTTTTATTATTCGGAACCTAGCTAGTTGGAGTTTGATTACTCTATGAATAATAAATAAGCGTTTCTTGCTAAGTCCACTCTTGGAGTTAATGATATGTTAATTAATTAAGTCCACAGCAGACATTGATTAATTAATGGACGTTTCTATCTTAAGCGCGAGAAATAAATGACAAACAAATGGAAACCCGGAATACTTGTAATTTCGGATTTGATGGGCAGTGCAATATTACTTCTGTAGTGGCTGCTCGTAATATTCCAATATAAGCTTATATTTAAATCGGGTGGGTTTCAATTTAATTAGTAAAAAGCTAATTGGGGGAGGCCATATCCAATTCTTCCATAGATCTCAGACTGGGCCCAATATGTGACTAAATATAAATAGGAGAATAAAGGAGGACAGAAAATACACTTGTATTTTCTATCAAAATTTCGTCCCTCCCTTATCTCACATAGGGGACGATTTCTTCTCCGCCTCCGTGAGGGATTTTTGTCTTCTTTATTTAAGTCCTAGTATTCTGGTGAGATTAGCCCCCACTAATATCATATTACAATCCGGGAACCAGTCAGAAGATCCGTGGTTTAGTACTCAAGATCTTCACGAGGAGAAGACGCGAGTCCATCTTCGATTATTCAGTGAATCAACGAAGGTAAATTGGTATTATTTGAAACATGATCAATGTTCTTCATTGCAATCGCCTATGTTTATAAATTTTTCGCGGCTGAACAACTTAGGCAGTGACATGTTGAACCACTATCCTTGATGCTCAGATCCTTTCAATTTAATTGGACAACTTTACTGTCCTATTTGGCAGCCTACTATGAAAACTTACAGTTAATTCATTTCCATCCATTTTTCATGACCTATCGCATATTTTTCAAGCTCCCACCAGAAGCGCGTTCGCAAATTCTATGGGTCTAATTATTTGAAACCATTTGAACCATGTAGTTCTTTGAATGAACCCGATAAGTTCAATTGAATTTAGTAATTGCATTCAAAATCAATTGTCGTAAATTGATGATGAAAATTCAGAAGAGTCGAACAAGGGATGTTATTCTTGTCCCTTTGGATATTGTGGAGCCCTTCACATTTCCAGTCATGCTTCATTTGTGTGATGTCAATCCCTATCCAAGTTAAGACTGCTAGATTAATCTTCGAGTTCTCTATGTAAACTATCAGAAAAGATATAGTCTTAATCCCTTTCAGATACGCATGTTAGATAAGTCTTTTTTGGCACACGGGCAGAAAATGATACATCAACTAGAAGCGTCGACATAACCGACAACACGAAACGTTAAATATTTCATATCTACGTACCGCTTATAACAAGCTGGTAAAATATCGAATGTTATGCTATGTAGAAAGGTAACTAGCCTTAAGAAGAGAAATGTTAAGGAATATACATTGATCGAATGACTTTTGATGATATACAAGACTATATATATAAATGTTTGATCGATCGAAATGATTATTAAGAGTAAGTTAAGTGAGCCACAAGAAACGAAGACTAATCATTGAGAAAATGCGAGTACATTCGTAGAATGGCGAAACAAATTCCATCAACAAGTAGTATTCGTTTGAAAGGTGGCCAGCAAGAACCAAAGCTGAAGAGACATTCGGGAAAAGAACGCGTGATAGCATCGCTACCCTCACCATCCCTACTACGGAAGGAGAAATCGAAAAATCTTCTTTAAAGAGTTATCGCAAGAGAACGGATTTGGAGCCCTACAATATAGAGTAAGGACAGACGTTAACAACCAAATGTGAAGAAGTGTAGAGTTAGCAATGCCCGGAGAAAGAAGTCTACACATCCACATGCACTATTCTAGTATTCAAAGATAAACGCAAGTAGGACAAAATATGTGCAAAATCATGACAAAAAAGATCGCGGTGAGCACAAAAGTATCTTGAAAACTGTGAAAGTAGACCACCCCAGCTAAGCAAGAGATTCTGAGGTCAATCCGCTACCTCAATGGCTACAATTACGATCGATGCAAGCTTTAGAGCTCCATATCTGACGATAAAATCTAAGATAAGGAATGACTTCATCGGCCAGACGAAATAAGTTATTTAAATGGATGACTTGAATCAGTCATGTTATCTTAGTCACCATATAGAATGACGCTTAAGGGGTTTATTTTCTTCCTTTAATTAGCTCCCTTACTTTCTCTTGTACTTTAGTGATAAGTCCCTCCCCTTTTTGTGTCTAAATGCAGGTGGAAGCAACATGGGTTGCCAAAGCCACCCGCGAGACGGCTCGCTGCCTCGGCCCAGCGGCTGATCGGACCGTGGCTCGGTGTTGTGCGGTTTTTTTTTGGGCTCGGCAGGGGAGTCCAAAGTATAGCTTAGTAGTAACTTGTAGCTCTTAGCCTTTTTTGGATTTTTCTTGTAATAGAATACTATTCCATTTAGCAAAATTTCTATCATTCGAAAGGTGTACGAACATTTTAGTTTGGGATGAAGAAATCTTCTCTCACCGGTTCCCATATTTCAATAACATACTTTTGCGTGTTTTAGCTTGTTTGATTATTCTCCTTAAAATTTGTTTTGCGAACTAATAATGCTAAGCGTCGACAACAAGGTAACAAGTCCCATTAAAACATACGACGTAAATATTGACGGGAAGGGATAGGAAAGGAAGTGGGTATTACAGATCGTGAAGCTGGTCAGCATATTGGACACTCAGATTTTGTGGCACAATGGAGAGGCGGTGGAGCATGTTTTGGTCAAGTGGTCGGATAGGTCAGATTCGCCCTCGTGGGAGCCTCTATCAGAAGTTAAGCAACGGTTTCCGGACATTATCTTTGAGGACAAGGAGGTTACTATCCGGGGGGGAGTTGATACGAACCCACCAGCTCCATCAACAGAGAGTACTACCAGCCTACCCACGACACCGACAGAGAGCTCGGGAGATGATCAGGAGGAGCTATGCCAAGAAGAGTTGGGGACATCGGATAGGGACGAAGGAATAATGACGAGGACATTGAGACCAAGGGAGAACATCAAGCCGCCCGCACGTTATGGTGATCTCGCGTCCAAAATAGACGCGAGAACATTATTTAAATTTTAGTTAATTTCCTTTTATTAAGACTGATTTTTTCCTTTTGTCGAGTCTCTGTTTTATTTTTATTGCAAACATCATTAAGTTGGGCTTTTCTACGCCCCATTAAGTTTTCTTTGTTGGTTCTTTCCCGATGTCTAGGATAGGTTGAGCCAACCATAGAGTCCTTGGTTATATAAATAGGGCTATTCATTGATTTCGTTCTCAATTAATGAAGAAGTATTTGCCCACAATTCTTGTGTGAAACAAAAATAAACTTATTTTGTTGCCAACGGAACTTCAGCGCCAGCCGTCTTGTTAGCCGCCGACCCTTCCCGGGCAACGGTTTGCTTGTTTCTACAAACAGGGGACATATATTCGACATTAATTAAAGAGCGTTCTTAACATGGATAAACTCCTTCAACACAACATATGAAGCTGAAATCTTGCAATAGAGTTGTATTACTCCCTTCGTCCCCAATTAATTGTCACTCTTTGACCGGGCACCAGTTTTAAGAAATGTAAGAAATGAAAAAGTTAATGGAATGTGAGACTCACTTTTTTATATTGGTTTTATAATAAAATGTGAGTGGAGTGAGCTAGTGGAACGTGAAACTTATTTACCATTTATGGTAAAAATGAAGTGTGATAATTAGACATAATTTATTGATCACTTAAGGCGATCTTTATGCATTGAATCGTAGTACTAAATAAAATTGTGACACATAGATGGGTATTTATTATGCATGTCAAAAACAGAGAGACACGTCACTAAAATAGTGATATTTAAGGAGGTAGATAATTTTGTAGCACGTAAAAGTGTAATTATATTTGTAATATGTGAAAGTTTAGTTGTAACTAAAGGTATTACATGAGCAATAAAAAAGGCATAAGTTCAAAATTTTGTAGACATTAGAGGATGTGCATCTGATGTCGAGGCGACACTGTCACCACTTGTCCCAGTGTAATCAATGTTTGGAACCAAAACTGACTTCGCTTCATACATGTTTGCTTCTTCAATTTCATGTGTAACATTTGCAGAGAGTTGAGACGTAGACAAACTTTCCAATTCTCTTGCTACTTCCTTCATGTTTGGCCTCATTCTCCCTGTGATGTTCAAGCACCTTTTTGCAAGCCTTGCAACAGCAATCACCTCTTCATTCTTAGCTTGTTTGGAAACTTGGGTATCTATTATGGCATCAAGATTGTTTGCTTCCATACATGTAAGAAATCGTGTTGCTAGATTTCTATCTTCTTGTGATACATCTAACGATATGGCTCGTTGTCCTGATAGAAGCTCGACAAGAATTACTCCAAAGCTATAAACATCGCTCTTGTCTGTATATTGGCTCGTCTGGAAATACTCTGGGTCTAAATATCCGAATGTACCTTTCACCAGCGTGGTCAGGTGAGTTTGGTCTACTGCAACAAATTTGGATGTTCCAAAATCCGATACTTTGGCAACGTACTTTTCATCCATAAGGATGTTGGTGGACTTGATGTCTCTGTGATAGATGGGGACAGATGATGCAAAATGTAAGTAAGCCACTGCACCTGCTATATCGGCCGCAATTTTTATGCGCATGTTCCATGAGATTGGAAGTTCTGGTTGATGAATGAGATCAAAAAGTGTCCCATTAGGCACATACTCGTATACGAGGAGAGGAACCTCAAACGCCAAGCAACAGCCCAACAATTTGACGACATTCCTATGATTGATTTGTGATAATATCACAACCTCATTTATGAATTGCTCCACTTGATTCTCATCAACCTCCTTCAATTTCTTGATTGCTACAATTGTACCATTGGAAAGCATTCCTTTGTAGACTACACCTTGCCCTCCTCTTCCGAGAATTCGATTTTCGTTGAAGTTATCGGTAGCTTTCTCTAGCTCCTTGGCTAGAAAAAGCTTGGTTCTTCCAAATGTATCAGCATTGGTCTGATGTTGTAAGAGAAGGCTTTGGAAGAGATTTTCTTTGCGCCTTCTATTTTCTCTCTTTTTCAGCTCCTTGTGCAACCACAAACAAATTGGCAAGAGTAACAGAAATCCTAACCCACATGCCAGACCTGGGAATTAATGGGATACTCGTCAATTTCAGAAAATAACATCAAACTTATTACTACTCTCATTCCAATGTTTCTAATTCATTGTATTTCATTTCAAACTAAAAATCAAGATAGGGACTTGATGAAATTTTACCTATTAATAATTTGATGATCATTTCAGAAGGTGGCTCCCGAGTGCAGCCCTTACCATTGGACAATCCATCACCATGATATCCTTTTCGACACGTGCAATTAACAGAGCCACGAGTGTTTGTGCAAATTGAATTTGAATCGCATGGGTTAAGTGTATGATTTGAACATTCATCAATATCTGCCACAGAATCAAACATATAAAATAGAGTACTGATAGATATACATACGAAGTATTTTTATCACAAGCATAATGACAAACACATATATTATTTTAGATGAACGTGAAGCTTATCATTTTACTGCATAACGCAACTTGTGCTAACCTATTACTCCCTCCATCCCGGGCTACTCGCTCATTTCCTTTTCGGCTCGGAGATTAAGGAATGAGTGTATAGGAAAGTCAAAAATGACGGCTGTAGGTGAAATTTTTTACTAAAAATGGAAAGAGTGCAAGTAACTTGGGACGCCCAAAAAGGAAATAAGTGCGAGTAGTGCGGGACGGAGGGAGTACTACAAAAGATTTAAGTTTTAAAATGTTGAGACGGTGATGTGCTGAAAACCAAAATCATTTTACAAATATATCATTAAATAAAATAAGGGAGTATGGCAATTGAAGCAAAACGAATTAGGGAGTGTAGCAATTAAAACAAAACGCTGGCTTAAATGATAAAATAAGGGGAAGTAGCAATTGAATCAATACGGTGCCGTTTAACAGCCCAGCACCCCCTGTTGTGTTTCCACCACAGCAGGCGATCCACTCCCCAAAATGTTGTTCATGTTTGACTTGGCACATATTTTAAAAAATGTGAAGAAAAGTGAGTGAAAAAAGTTTGTGAAATGTAGGCCTCATATTTATATAATAGTTTTATAATAGAATGTGAATGTAATAAGTTAGTAGAAAGTTATGTCCATTTACCAAAAATGGGGGAAAAAAGTAAATGGACAACATTTCACGGACAGACCGAAATGGCAAAACTGGAAAATATTTCATGTACGAAGGGAATAAAAAAAACCTATTCACTATCCCAAATTATTATACTCGTAATGACTTTTGTATGTTTTATTTTTTTCAAAACTCTCGCTATGCATAGATATAGAAATGCAATTATGGGCGAAAAATGATGCACCAACCTTGACATCCAGGGGAGAGGTAAGGGTTGCCTTGAAATCCTTGTAAGCAGCGGCAGTTGTAGCCATCAGCATCAGAACCAAAATCAACACATTCGCTATTATCTGCACACACGTAAGTTGAACGACTCTGTTGTGCGCGGCTGCAACTCTCGCCTCCGATTCTCCAATCCAATACCACTCGTGGCGTATAATTCCCATACCAATTCTTACTCTCACCTCGTAATGACTTTGAATCATTCAGTTGGGTGAGGCGTCGATCTATGTCGCCCTTTTCTCCTAGAAACGCGTAGCTGCAGTTGAATAACTTTCTGTCTCGCCCCCATGTTTTGTGTAGATCAGTTAATATCAGTGTAACTCTAGTTGTGCCTGCAGTTATGTTTTATCTTCATTGCACAATAAAACTCTCCAGAGACAGATTTTAAGAAACGTATTCCATCCATTTAATTTCAATTCACTTTCTTTGAATAAAAAAGCATTTATGGCAGGGACGGAGCCAGGAATTCTATATAGGTGGGGCAAAAAATACATATAAAGATATTTTAAGAATTAGAGAAGGGGCCGATATAGAGGATATTTCAAAAAATTTAAAATTAATAATCAAAATAATATAAATAATTTTTTTCAGCTGGGGCAATTGGCCCCTGTGATGCTCATATGGATCCGTCCCTGATTTATGGGATTTCACCGAAAAATTGGTTAGTTTTTTGGGATGAGTCAAAAAGAAGTATGGTGCCGTAAATGTTACCTATATTTTTATTAAGTCCGATAAATGTTATTTTCATTATATTATTTTAATATTAAAATTCTGTAAATTTTATTTATATTTTTATTAACGTCCCATAAATTTTAATACTACTATATTAATTAAGTTAATTAGATTAACTATATATAATTAAGTGACTATTATATAATTAAATGCAAAACCCGTAGGCGACTTACCTTTAGGAATAGGCGTTTGGCAACAGCCGCTACCGAGCTCATTGGCGTCACTACCATCTGGACAAATCGCAGCTGAACCATTGTTGCTGTCACAAACAGCTGTGCACCCACCGGAGAAGTTCCGGCCGCTGGCTTTTCCGTTGAAGGCCACAGCGTCGTCGCAGCCGATAGCAATAACCCGGTTCCCATCAGAGAACGTGTACTGACCTTCACTAATATCGTAATTCACTATAAACCCTCCATCCAGCCAATCTATTCCAGTTTGGGTGTAGCAAGACCAAACCAGGTAGGCTAAATTAATCCGAACTTGAAATTCCTTTATTTCAATCAGCTCCGGCGGCCGTTCCGTGGGAAAACCAGTGAGGTAAGCTTTTGGAGAATTGGCAAGATTATCGCAACTTATGATGAATGATGGATCTAAAGAGCAATCCGACCCGACTCCGAACGGAAATGGTATCGGTAAATTTCCACACCGGTCGGGGCAGCCGGGCCGGCTGATTGAATTGGAAAGTGTGGGTTGTGGTGGAAGGAGGACCAAGATTATAGCCAGAGGGAGGACACAGACTTCACAAACCATACTTATCTTAAGCATTCAATTTGCTTGATTGCTTGCTTGCTTCAAGTATATATATTGCCATAGTGGTAGTACTACAGTAACGAAGGATTAATTAATCTTCACCAATTTTTCAACTGCAGTCTTCTATACGTAGTAGTTGTCCAGAGCGGTGTCCCATTATAAATAGTGGTGGGCCATACTAGTGTCCCACAAATTACACTAATACACTGTGTTATAGTATACTCTTCGTTCGCCGTTAAATGTTTCATTTTTCCTTTTTTGTCCGTCCGTCAATGAATGTCCTATTTCACTGGTAGATGATAGATCCCTTATTCTACAAACTCATTTCACTCACATTTTATTATAAAACTAATAAATAAAAGTAAGACTCATGTTCTACTAACTTTTCCATCCACTCCTCTTTTACAAAGTCAACCAATTTTTTAAAATTCTAAGTCCGTCAAATATGGAATATTTATGCATGGGCAGAGGGAGTAGCAATTTGAGAAATATGTTCGATTGTGAGAGAAAATTCATAAATGTTGTATGGACCTCTTGACCGGGTGTATCCCTTGAGTTGATTGAGTCAAAATACATTTATAAATGGGGAACGTGTCTCTTTACTTGGTGAATCCTTTGATCGGTTCAAAGTTTCTATGCTGTCGGTATATGGTGCCACGTAGTCGATGTATTAATAGAAATAATTATATATTGTACACCCTCCTATAATAAAAATAAAAACATTTTTCATTTTTAGATAATTGATAAAAATATTTCTTTTATTTTTAATAACTTTCTCCTCTAATAAGATGGGTCATATTCTTCCATAACAATACTATAAATACTTTTTATTTCTATTTGTCATATTTTACCAATTATCTATTAATTCTCGTGTCATCTCAAATGTTCATATTTTTATGGGAAGGGAGAAGTAATATTTATATCTCAAGTGTATAATAAGATTAAGAGTAGTTTGAATTGGGGTTCTCTTATAATGCTTATAGTATCATAATCCAAAACTAAGACTAAATCTACACCTTTAGAGTGTCCACAATAGGACCGTCGCGGCGGTCGCTGATACGTTTAATATTCATCCCTTCCATATCTTGCATTATTATTTATTTGCATTCTTTAGTTAGATAATATAGGGATTGTATATCTTTTCCATATCTTTTATCTTGCTCATTAAGTTAGTATTAGTATTATAAATAGGGCTATTGTTATTCTCTTCAATCAATCAATGAAATAATAATTATTTGTCTTTTATCTTTATTTAGATTTCTGTCTAGAATTCTAAAAGTATCGATTGTCGACAGAGCAACGTTTCTCCGCGACTTTCTTTATCTTCTTCACTTGATAAGGGTTTTTCCCTTATCAACTGGTGCTTTCATCGCGATCTCATCCTCCATCCATGACTTCCAACGAAGAAATCTATCTATTTTACCTATGTGACAGGATAATGGCTGTCTGCAACAGAATAAACAAGAAGTTGGACGTGATGGATGAACAACAACGCTTGTTCACCTACACGGATTCATAAGCACTGCCGCAATATTCGGCGCCAGCCTACGTTGTTGCACCCTACTTCCACAATCAGCCGCCGCCGTCGGCGCCTCTAAACACCTACCCGCCACCTCCACCGCCTCCAAATACCTGCCAGCAACATACCTTCAAGCAGCCGCCCTATCTGCTCGACACGGAGCCATACGGACAGTCACTGTATCCAACCTACACCGACCCATACAAGCAGTTGAAGTCTCAGCCTTACACTGATCCATGGCAGCAAGACCAGCTCGTCTACCGACCACCGCCCCCAACTGAATGGCCGTTGCCGCCACCGCAGCACCAACCCTGCTGGAGCTCGACGAGTCACTGCCGCACAGCAGCACCGCTGCCCGCAGCAGCTGTCGTCCAGCCTCTATAACTGCCTCCACGAGCCGAAAGCTCTCCACCATGCAGCCTAGCAACCTCAACCTTTGGATCTCCGCCAGACGCTGCATCGTATACCTACGGATCGTCGTTCAATTCACATCCAAGATTTCATCCTTGGCAGCCAAAAAACTAGGGGTGGGTAGGTACGGTATACCTTACCGAAACCATCATACTGTATACCTTACCGAAAATTCGGTATGAGAAAAAATCATACATTTACCTTACCAAAACTTTTAGTATACTGAACTTCGGTATACCTTATTTTCGGTATGACAAATTTTAATACCGATACCATACCTTATTTTCAGTATGGCATACCAAAATTCGGTATACCGTACTATACCAGAGTTTTACGGTATATCGGACTATGGTACGAGATACCAAAATATCATTATTTTGTAAATAACTCTCAATACAAAAACAATGAAAATAATATTTCAAAATACTTAGAAAACATGAAATTTAATCATACTCAAACATATTCAAATAATGTTAAAAAACACTGTAACAATTAAACTCCACGCAATCACACAATGTTCAACTATATTTGTTTGAAAATAATTTAACTAAAATCTTATATTTGTTTGAAACTAATTGATTCAACGATATCAAGTTTTCCTAATTGAGTTTACTTGATTTTATATTTACATGATTAGCCGACAACTATAATGAGGCAAGATTTGATTTCTACATGTAAATATTTATTTGTTTGGTAAAAAGTATGAATTTGCTGGATAAAATTTGGTATATATTGATATCGGTGTATATTAAAAATTACGATATATACCATATTTTCGGTATATACCTAAAATTACGGTATATATCATATTTTCGGTATATCCCGGTATACCTCGGTATATGAAAATTCATATTGTTAATAAATCGGTAAGGTATGATACCTTACCGAAAATTGCGGTATACCAAAAATTCGGTATTTTCGGTATTTTTTCGATACGATAAGGAAGGTATTTTTACTCAGCCCTACACAAAACTATGGGTGGTTCGGTACGGTATACCATACTTTGAGTGATATATTGTATACCATACCGAAAGTTACGGTATGACAAAACACCTTACCGATAAGGTACCAATTTTTTTGCATTACCGGAAATTTGGTATGGTAGTTTTTTATACCGTTACCATACCATATTTTCGGTATACCATACCGCATTCCGGTATACCGTACTTTTGCGGTATACCGAACTTCATTACGATATACCGTTATATGTGTTATACCTAAAAAATAATATATTTATACCCAAAATATTTAAAAAAATTATATTGTTCAATTACTTAAATTACAAAACATTTAAACTTCATACAATCATTCTAATATTCTAATTTATAAAAAACAAATTATAAAATCATGAACAACATTATCTTCATTTCTTGGAACCTTGTTGGTGAATTTGACAAAACACATTACCTATAGATATGATTTAAAATGGAGAATCCTATAAATATAAGGGTTTTATATATATAAAATAATTCTATAAATATAACATAAATATTATATACTCCGTTTATAGGTATAATGTATATATTTATATATTTAATAATCAACGGTATACCGGCATACCACGATATATCGAAGCGTCGATATATGCTGAATCTTCGGTATACCGCGGTATAGGAAATCTAACATTGTTATCGTACCGAATCTTTCCGTACGGTATGGTATACCAAAGAATCGGTATTTTCGGTATTTTTTCAGTACGGTGAGTCCGGTATTTCGATATTTCGGTATAATTCCCGACCCCTACACAAAACTGCCCCTCTCGACCGCTTCCACTGAATGAACGGTCGCCTTCCTACCAGCAATCAACCTCAATGTATACAACCTCGGCGAATTCCCCGACAACGACAACTCAAAGCCGCTCTTGCCATGAACAGCCTACTGTTGTGCTGTTGTTGTTGCTCCGTCCAAAGAGTCTCTGACACTCAGCAATACCGCCGATGGCCGCTTCTACTGTTGTCCCGCTGCCACCACAACCACCACCGTCCTCCTATAGGTGTCCTCTGCTCATCACGGACAAGAAAAATATTTGTGAAGTTCAGGTTCACGAATATGACGGTGTAAACATACACTACAAGGGAAAGTGGACAGATGGTACAATTTTCGATCCCATTTTTCAACGAGGGGATCCAATTGATATCGGAGTTGGTAGTGGACAAGTAATCAAACGATGGCTATGCTGGGGTTTGGAGCCCCTTGCACAGCGGAAGTCATGCATTCACAAATAAATCAGATCTACGGATCTATTTGACCGATTATGGGATTAATTAACTACATGTTAAACACAGAATTGCATCCAAGAACGCACATAATTCATGTAAAAGGAATTAAAACCTAAAACATGAATTCCTACGGTTTAGAATTACCGATCTGATTCTCCAAAGAATCGACGATTGCTTGCGCCTTCTCCACGTGATGTTCTTCGTACTCAACCACGAATCTTCTAATCTGTATCCCGAACTCAGAATCTGACCTTTGGGTGGGCAAAGCTTATCAGAATCGAAAAGGGCTTGATCAGAAAGAAGACAGAATATCAGTTTTCTCAAAAACCGATTTTTCGTCCACTCCCACAGGGGAGCACGAAAATTAATGATTAATTCACTAATAATCTCCTTTATAATCTCCTTTTATATTGAGTTATAATGAGCCAGATTAGGGATCCATGGAGGTTGGACTTGGGCCAAACCTGTTGGAGTTTTACTAATTAAATTGAGCCCCAATTTAATTTAAATCCAAACAGAATATTATTATCATCCACTATAGTATAATAATATTGACTGCCCGTCCAATCCCAAATTACGAGTAATCCGGGCTTTACCTCTTTAATTTATTATTTCCCGTGTTTAAGATATAAATATCCATTAATTAATTTAAGCCTGCTATTTGACTTTAATTAATTAATATCTTTTTCCAAGAGTTGTCTAGTTCAAAATCTTTATTTATTATTCTGGAATAAATTCCAACCGGCCGGGTTTCTGAATAATAAAACCTTTTTCGAACACCTCTTGAGGATATTATCAAACTGGACTCACCCAGCACACGATTCATTGCAATAACAATACTAGCACCTCTAGACATTAATCACCACTACCCAAGATATCAGGATTCTTGGATTGTGAAAAATCCGCACCATTTGATAAATCAAAGTAGTGCATAATCAATATCGTATGCTCAATGTTATATCAACAATGATTAAGAAATAACAATCACCGAGACCTCGTCTTTCAGTAAATAGCAAGAAAGACTTATCTCAACTGTTAGATCCTTCAGTGCTATACCACACCAGTGTCGTTTATTTCCTAAGGTAAGGAAACATGCGGACTGACACTGCAACCTTTCACGATAGGTAGCCGAAGCCTATCTAGGTT
Source organism: Salvia splendens (assembly GCF_004379255.2). Taxonomy (NCBI): domain Eukaryota; kingdom Viridiplantae; phylum Streptophyta; class Magnoliopsida; order Lamiales; family Lamiaceae; genus Salvia; species Salvia splendens. Next base: position 20,603 of record NW_024598869.1, read on the forward strand.
GTGAAATTCTATTTCTCTTCTACAAAGGACCGACTGCGTCACCTTCTGTGAACGTCGTTCACGACCAGTCTACTATGCAGAAGAATTAGGCTTATTTGCTTCTTATACATTTAAATGTTTGAGATACATCTTATAAATGCACAAGCAAACACCAATGCGATAAAATTAATTCTTCTCGCCTTGGGTTAAAAGTGGATTGTAGAGTTTATTGTATACAAGCAATTCTATCCGTGCAACATGCTCGAAATATGCTTTTCAGTATACCAATCCTAACAATCTCCCACTTATACTCAAAATCATGCTTTCGAGTATACCCACTGCCAAAACTCTCCCACTTATACTCTAAGCAGGTCTCGGGCCATGATACATCGAACTACCGTACTTTTCACCTCATGTGTAATACATGTTGCCATATAGGCTTTTTGTGAAAAGTTCTGCCAGGTTGTTCTCTGATGATATCTTGGAAACCATAACGTCTTGCTGCGCACTTAATCCTTAATTAATTTCATACTTCATCTCTATGTGATTGCTTAGCTTTATCAGATCGTGTTTCCCTCGAGTTAGACACTTGGCTAGAGTAATCATAACAAAATATAATACTCATAGGCATACTCGGATTCACGGTCAAAGCTATTAGGAAGTTACTGAGATTAACAACTACTTTAGTAGTTTATGATGAAACCACACTTGTAATTTTCATGATAGAGTCTGTGATGTAATCACACTCCTTCATGACTCAGTTTTCAACTCCTAACGTTAACACATAGTAAGAGGATAACTCGATCATCAATCAATTATAAAATCAAGTTGATGTAACCTAAAGGACATAACATGGATGTCTGGTAAACTAGAGCATACCATTTAGTCTTCTTCAAGTACTATAGTATATTCTTTACCCAATCCAATGTCCTTGGCCATGGTAAAAATGATATCATGCTTCTATGCCAACGGCAAAGCTAATATCTAACTTAATACACATCATAGCATATATGAGACTTCCAATTATGGAACTTGTCTCATTCTTCTTGATCTCATTCAATGTCGAAAAACACTTGACTAGAGACAAAATAATTCCATCTAGAAAAAGAAAAACCTTTTCTTAGGATTTTCAATGCTAAAGTGTTTAAGTATTGTGTAGATGTAGGATTATTTAAGAAAACATACATTCTTTTTCTAGCAATCTGATGACACAGATGCTTAGAATGTAACTAGATTATCTTAAATCCATCATCCTTAAACTGGGTTGACGACCAGTTTCCTACGCTAGATAACCCTCTTAGTTGTTTATCAACTTTTATAGATGTCGTCATCGTAGAGTACCATGAATACCAAATATAGGGCACTTTCAACTTTCTTGCCATGTATTACATAACCATTAAGATGTTCCATGCAGATGATCTCCTCAAGACTTCTACTTAAAGAAAACTGTCTTGACAATCATAGTACATACATCCTAATTTATGTAGGCTACAATAAACAATATACAGATCGACTTAGGCAAAAATGGCAGGCGAGAATATAATTCTCTCTGGGTATAACCCTTTGCCATTATTCTAGCCTTTTGAGATCCATGCTTACACTTGCAGGTACACTAGCTCCCACTGACTGAAATAGTCTATGGGTAGTATCGCAAGTCTTGCAAACATTCTTGTCTATTTAAGATTGTTATTCAGAATCTATCATCTTATCAAGAATGATTATCTGAAAAAGTCATTGCGTCCTTGTAGTTACAGGGATTATGTCCAAGTTGATCTAAGACTGAGTCTTAAGACTCTTTTAGACCCATGAACTTATTATGTTCGCTAAGAATGCTCCCACTACGACACGACTCTTACAATCTTAGGTACAAACGTTGATTTTCGTAGTGCATAAGTTTCTAATGGTATGACTTCTTGGTTAAGATGGAAAATAGATATTCTCATTATCTTGAGAATTATCATGTTTGTTAAGCTTGTAGTTCTCCTCATAATCTTCATCAAAGAATATAGTATTCGTGTAAACAAACACATATCTTGACGTGAAGATTATAGAACTTGTACCTTTTCTATCATTTGGGACAACCTTAAAACATACCTCAGTACACAACTCCAATTACTTGGATACCTTTTCCAAAACATGTCTTGGAATAACTCCACACCTTGAGATGTGTTGGACTAAACATACCTCTAGTCCACAACTCGTGTGTTGTAGAAGGTACTGATGTTATGGTAGTTTCTTTAAGGTATAACTCGTTGTTTCCAACGTATATCCCATCAATGATAAGGTGTTATTGAGTAAAACTGTTCACTTATCGAACTTGTCTTCGAGAGACTTCGATATCTTCTTATATGACTATCCCATTCTTTAGAAGAATGCTTGGAGTAGTCAACTAGGATTTAGCTCCCACTACTGATCTTAACTCATTGCTCGTCTCCTATGGTATAAACCATTAAGACTTGCTAGTCTTTCTATGTCGCACCTCTATAAGTATTCTGAATCCTTGATCCACCAAAAGATTCTAACTTATTGTGCATCAACCAGACTTACCTGACTTTCAAGCTATTTAACAAGTAAGTTGTTAAAATCTCGATAGTCACTTGAGTTAGACAAAATCAGTTTGAACAATTACTAAGTACTTTCTTGGGCTTATGATTAAGTACCATAAATACTTTATCATTCATTGTTTAAGAAGCTGAACTGTGGTGTTAAACTCAATCTTTTGCAATTATATTGTTTAGATACTATGATGTATAATTTGTTTTTCTATGGTACTATGATAGATATTCGATCCACATTTCTCAATAATGCACGCATTATCAAATGACATCGAACATCATTTAATCATTAACAAGTTTAGAAACTGAAACTGAATTCTTTCCAAACTAAACTGTACCAATAAAACAAAGTCTTATACATCAAAACAAAACAATAAAGTGAGCATAAAAAAATAGCTCCCACTGCAACAACTGCCAAACTGGATCTAGATCTCTCTTTTAGAAATTGCATTGTTATCTAAGTCATTGTCCTTCTATAGAAGAGGTCAATCCGACTTACAATGCATCTTCTCTTTGCTTTTTCACCAAATTTTTCTTGCCTTTCTTGCTTTCTAGCAGGCATTGATGACAATTCAGCTCTTCCCTCTTTCCATTGCTAGTCTTCTGTTCGATTGAACTAAGACATAGGAAAGATGCAGCCTTAATGAATTCGTCAACTATCATGTTATCTTCCTCCAAAAGTAATAAAGTGAATACAATGCTGAAGGTTTCCAATTTTTCAGTAACAACCTTCTTGTACTCACTTCTTATTACATTTGGCGATGAACTGAGTATAAAAACTATTTGAGTAACTGAATCAGAAGATTCTTCAAAATATTCTAACTCTTTTGGATGCTTCAACAGAATCTGGACAACGTCCTCATTGGATATCCCTCTTTCATCAATATAAACCAAGACGTGTCTTACTACTTAAAAGAAAGTAGTTTGACCTTCTATCTCAAAGAACTTGCCAAGTGCACGCATAAAATGCATTCTTAAACTTTCTTTGTAGAATTTTGTCAAGGAAATGGAGGACATGAATTGGTGAGTACAAACTTTAATTTTTCAGCAATGAGAATCTTATCCATTTTATATTTCCAGTCTACATAATTTTGGCCTTCGAGTTTGATTTCTTTAAGGTTCGCAGACATTATTAAGAATTTGGCTGAGAAGAAATAAAACTATTTATCGCATACTATGCTTGATACATAATTGCAAACAACCACAAAACAATTTATGTATCTCGCAACCGTGAAAACCAAAATAAGTACGTCTCTAGGGAGGTCATACAAATTCGGATTCCAACAATTTCCTGGTCACAATACCGACGGATAGTCCAGAGACCACTAAGGTGGCATGGCCGCCAAATATTGCCTAAGCTTTTACCCTAAATATTAGCATCTAGGAATTTCATTTCTGTTTGATACTCCTTCTAGGGAAGGTCGTACGCCACTAACAAAATTCCATAGCTATCTTATAAATATGTTTAAACACATGAACTTGCAATTTCACTGGATTATGGCTCCCACTAGGGTGGGTCGCGATAATATTAGAAACTCACTTCTAGTTTAAACAATTTACTATTAAGAAGTCTAATCTTATGAACTTGCTATTTCGTAGGATTATTGCTCCCACTAAGGTGGGTTGCGATAATATTATAAACGGCTTCATATATAGACCAATTTATGGAGACCATATACAACACACTTTTGTAATTATCGCTTAGTCATTTTAAACATGGTTTTTGCATAATTATCACATAAGCAGAAAAGGCAGATAATCCACTTAAACCAGATTAACACCAAATAAACAGATAAATCTATTTACTTTATGGTAATTAATCACACTGGATAATTATTGGAATTATTTAATAAATCTAGGGAGATTTAATTAAATAATTAATTCCTTATCTTATCCAAAATAGGAATTTCGGATTTGATACGATTTATTTGGATAATGACTATCCAAACTAATTTAGGATTTATCTAGATAGAATGAAATCTATCTAATTATTCTAGATTTTACATGGATAAAATCAAATCCTAAAATTCAAGATAAGACTGATCTTAGATTATCATTATCTAAATCATACTAGGATATTTCAGGATAGAAACAAATTTATCCAAATCCATAAGATGAAGATAAAATCCAATCACACTAAGATTTAAGAAAATCTTAGATTATTTGAATAAGAAACTAGAATATATCATACTATCTATTAGGATTTATTCTAGATAAAATTAACTTTATCAAAATCCAATTAGATAAGGATTATCTTGTATTATCTTAATCTAAATTTATCTAGGATATTTTCTAAATAGAAATAAATCTATTTATATCCATAAAATTAGGATAAACTAGAATTAATATTAATTAATTCAACTAGAATTTAACTAGATACAACTAAATCTATCTTAAATCCAAAAGATAATTACAATACTGGATTAACAATTATCTAAATCTTCTAAGATATATTCTAGATAGATATAAATCTATCAATATCTACAAGATAGAGATACATTTAATTATCTAAATCTACTAGGATATTTTCTAAATAGAATTAATTCTATAAATATCCACAAGATAAAGATAAACATGGATTTTTATTATCCAAATCTACTAAGATATATTCTAGATAGATATAGATCTATCAATATCTACAAGATATGCATAAACTTAATTAATATTTATCTTAGTCAATCAAGGATTCAACAAGATAGAATAAATCTATCTAAATCCATATGACAGAAATAAATTTAATTATTCATCCAAATTTATCTAGGATTTATCTAGATATAATTAAATATATCTAAATCCATAAAATAAGGATAAAAACCAAATATAATTAATTATTTATCTAGTCTATCTAGGATTTATTCACATAGAATTAAATCTATATAAATCCATAAGACAAAATAAAATTAATTATTATCCTAATTTATCTAGAATTTATTTAGATAGAATTTAATCTATCTAAATCCATAAAATAAGGATAAAAATCACATTAATCCATAATTTAATTAAAAAATTATATTTATAGATAATCCAATTAAATTGATATATTCAAAACTTATTCTAAATTATGTCTTGAAATATATTCAAAACTAATTCCTAGGATTATGAAATCCTAACTAATTTTGAATATTTCTCCGAAGTTAGTTCCTAGGGTTTAGGAAACCCCAACTAATTTCAGAAAGTTGCACCGCCCACACGAGCCCGGGAGACGCCACCAACGAGCTCCCACTCGGACCGCCACTGCTGCTGGAGTGCTGATCGGACCTACTGCTTCGCAGCTGCTGTGAAAACAGCCTCATCCGAGCCACGGAACTGCCCACGAAAGGCTCCCACTCAAACCGCCACCGCTGCTGTAACTTCTCCACAGCCGCCGCTGGGTTCGACGAGCCTGACGCCTCCGACGCTGCTGCGTCGACGTCGCTCGTCGTGCCTCGCCGGACTCCAGCCTGCGTGACGACGAGGCTGCCGTTGCTGCAGCGTCGTGCTCGTCACTGCTGCAATGCCTCCGGATTCTCGACCATGAACAGCCATCAAAAACAGCCGCCGCCATCGCGAATGAATCGCCGTCAATCCCGAACAGACGCGATCAATTCAATTGGACAGATCCATAAAGCGAATTCACGTTACCAAATCACAATTGAATTAAGTGATTGAAACAATCTTTCCATGTAATCATTACATTAAAAAGACAAATCAGTTAGATTACATATATGGGAATTAATTTCCCAAATAACCGAACGCGTACACACGGCAAATTGCAACTCTTCGTCATTCAATGTTCATTCAATCAAAATAAAAAAAACAACGAACACGCCACGAAGAAAATCAGGCATTCAAGCAATTCACATAATCAGAGCCAAAAATTGACTCTGATACCAATTGCTGGGGTTTGGAGCCCCTTGCACAGCGAAAGTCATGCATTCACAAATAAATCAGATCTACGGATCTATTTGACCGATTATGGGATTAATTAACTACATGTTAAACACAGAATTGCATCCAAGAACGCACATAATTCATGTAAAAGGAATTAAAACCTAAAACATGAATTCCTACGGTTTAGAATTACCGATCTGATTCTCCAAAGAATCGACGATTGCTTGCGCCTTCTCCACGTGATGTTCTTCGTACTCAACCACGAATCTTCTAATCTGTATCCCGAACTCAGAATCTGACCTTTGGGTGGGCAAAGCTTATCAGAATCGAAAAGGGCTTGATCAGAAAGAAGACAGAATATCAGTTTTCTCAAAAACCGATTTTTCGTCCACTCCCACAGGGGAGCACGAAAATTAATGATTAATTCACTAATAATCTCCTTTATAATCTCCTTTTATATTGAGTTATAATGAGCCAGATTAGGGATCCATGGAGGTTGGACTTGGGCCAAACCTGTTGGAGTTTTACTAATTAAATTGAGCCCCAATTTAATTTAAATCCAAACAGAATATTATTATCATCCACTATAGTATAATAATATTGACTGCCCGTCCAATCCCAAATTACGAGTAATCCGGGCTTTACCTCTTTAATTTATTATTTCCCGTGTTTAAGATATAAATATCCATTAATTAATTTAAGCCTGCTATTTGACTTTAATTAATTAATATCTTTTTCCAAGAGTTGTCTAGTTCAAAATCTTTATTTATTATTCTGGAATAAATTCCAACCGGCCGGGTTTCTGAATAATAAAACCTTTTTCGAACACCTCTTGAGGATATTATCAAACTGGACTCACCCAGCACACGATTCATTGCAATAACAATACTAGCACCTCTAGACATTAATCACCACTACCCAAGATATCAGGATTCTTGGATTGTGAAAAATCCGCACCATTTGATAAATCAAAGTAGTGCATAATCAATATCGTATGCTCAATGTTATATCAACAATGATTAAGAAATAACAATCACCGAGACCTCGTCTTTCAGTAAATAGCAAGAAAGACTTATCTCAACTGTTAGATCCTTCAGTGCTATACCACACCAGTGTCGTTTATTTCCTAAGGTAAGGAAACATGCGGACTGACACTGCAACCTTTCACGATAGGTAGCCGAAGCCTATCTAGGTTGTGAAATTCTATTTCTCTTCTACAAAGGACCGACTGCGTCACCTTCTGTGAACGTCGTTCACGACCAGTCTACTATGCAGAAGAATTAGGCTTATTTGCTTCTTATACATTTAAATGTTTGAGATACATCTTATAAATGCACAAGCAAACACCAATGCGATAAAATTAATTCTTCTCGCCTTGGGTTAAAAGTGGATTGTAGAGTTTATTGTATACAAGCAATTCTATCCGTGCAACATGCTCGAAATATGCTTTTCAGTATACCAATCCTAACAGGCTACTAGTATTGGCCATGAGCTTGGGTGAGAAAAGAAAGTTGAAAATCACTTCCAAACTCTATTATGGCGAGCTTGTTTTTGACCCTGGAGGATTCCTAGTTGTTGCTTCGTGGTTCCCACCTTGATGATAAGGTGGATTTCAACCGCAGGGGAGTTGATACGTGTTAGAGTTTGTATACTAGAAATCACCTTTCGAGTGATTGAGTACTGTAAAACTCTATATCTTATTTTCCTACGGAATGAAACAAATTATTTTTGTCATAATGTTGTTATGTTTTACATTTACTGAATGGTTATTGCATATTTAAATGTATAAGCAACATAACAAAGTCTAAGTCTTTGTTTTAGTAGATCGGTTGTGGGCGTCGTCCACTTTAAGGTTACGTGGCCAGTTTTGAACAAAGAAAAATAAGAATTTCACGACCTAGATAGGCCTAGACTACCTATCGTGAAAGGTTGCAATGTCAGTCCGCATATTTCTAAGCCTTACTGAAATAAGATGACATTGGTATGGTATAGCACTGAATTGGATCTAACGGCAAGACGAGTTTTTATGCTATCTACTGAAAGACGAGGTCTTGATAATTAATTTCTTAATCAATGTACGTTAGCATTGAGCATACGATATTGATTATGCACTACTTTTACTTAGCAATAGGTGCAGGTTTTTCGTAACCCAAGAATCTTGGTATATTTGGTAGTGGTGATTCATATCTAGCGTTTCTAGGATTGCTATTACATTTAATCGTGCGCGAGGTGAGTCTCGTTTGATAACGTCCACAAGAGGAGCTCGAAACAAGGTTTTATTATTCGGAACCTAGCTAGTTGGAGTTTGATTACTCTATCAATAATAAATAAGTATTTCTTCCTAAGTCCACTCTTCGAGTTAATGATATGCTAATTAATTAAGTCCATAGCAAACATTGATTAATTAATTGACGTTTCTATCTTGAGCGCGGGAAATAAATGACAAACAAATGGAAACCCGAAATACTTGTAATTTCAGATTTGGATGGGCAGTGCAATATTACTCCTGTAGTGGCTGCTCGTAATATTCCAATATAAGCTTATATTAAATTGTGAGTTCAATTTAATTAGTAAAAACCTAATTAGGGGAGGCCATATCCAAATTCTTCCATAAATCCCCCAATATGTGACTAAATATAAATAGGAGAATAAAGGAGACAGAAAATACACTTGTATTTTCTATCAAAATTTCGTCCCTCCCTTATCTCACATAGGGGACGATTTCTTCTCCTCCTCCGTGAGAGATTTCTTTCTTCTTTATTTATGTCCTATTATTCTGGTGAGATTAGCCCACATTAATATCAGATTACAGTTCGGGAACCAGTAAGAAGATCCGTGGTTTAGTACTCAAGATCTTCACGAGGAGAAGACGCGAGCCATCTTCGATTCTTTAGTGAATTAACGAGGTAAATTGGCTTACTCCGTAGCAAGCATGTTTTAGGTATTATTTGTGCTAAAACGTGTTTAAATTCAAGTTATGACTTATGAGCATGATACATGTGAGAATTACGTGAATAGAATTTGTCTAAATAATCTGCTAAATAGATCAGAATTTTATGTGATTCGTTAAAACGCACGCTTCCGCTGCCAACCCCTTCAATACTTTTAATATTCATATCTCTTCCATATCTTGCATTATTTAGTTAGATAATTTAGGGATTGCATATCTTTTTTCTTGCTCATTAACTTAGTATTACTATTATATATCTTCCATATCTTGCATTATATTTAGTTGCGTTATTTAGTTAGATAATTTAGGGATTGCATATCTTTTACATATCTTTTGTCTTGCTCATTAACTTAGTATTATGGAGTATTATAAATAGGGCTATTGTTATTCTCTTCAATCAATCAATGAAATCAAAATTATTTGTCTTTTATCTATTTTTAGTTTTCCGTCTAGAATCCTAAAACTATCGATTGTCGACTGAGCGACGTTTCTCTGCGACTTTCTTTATCTTCTTCACTTGATAAGGGTTTTTCCCTTATCAGCCGCCGTGTTGTGCTACTGCGCCCCACCGGTCTATTGTAAGCCGCAACGGCACCGCGACGGTTGTTCGACAACCGAGGACACGGTTTCGCTAGGTGGGAGGACGGTGGTCGCCACGACGGTCAAAATCTAATTTTTTTAATTCTTTAATTTTTATCTATAAAATACCTATTCTTAATTCAATTTTTTTTATTCCATTCTAATTTCAAATCTCAAATTTTTCTCAAATCCAATTAATTTTGTTCTAGTACAATTAAAATATACCAACAATTAAAAAAATGTGAAGCGTAGTTGTGGCGTGGTTGTGGCGTGGCTGAACAAGTTTTATGTGGCTGGGGCATGGCAGTGATGACTAGGCTGACAATTTTTTTTGTGGCTGAGGCGTGGCTGTTCCACTATTGTGGACACTCTTGGATTTATTTATTTTTTGCATTTGTTGAAAAAAAAATTTGTTTATCTACGTGTACGAAAGCAGAAATAAAAATTATATCAAATTTCATCATCCGAACATCGTTGGAACATATGCAGTTGAGGGTCTCGTTAAAATCCTTATAAAATTACCTTTAATTTGATATATTTTTGCAAAAAATAATTTAATTGAGAGAATTTCGTAAATTTAAAATTTTGAGTTGATTTTAATGATAGAGAATTGACATTAATACCCTTTATATTTATTTACAAATTATTTAAATTTAAAATATAATTTAATTGGTATTATTTTAATTTAGTAACTAAGAGTTGGTCTTAATTGGATTGCTATGTAGTTAGCAGAATTGAACCGCAATATATAAACAAACTGTTTTTTTTAATAAACTAATTTTTAATGGTCGTCCTGGCTGCATGGGTTTACTTTAACACTTTTATCTATTAAAAAAAACTAATAATGCTTTATGCATTTATATTCGCTAATTTATAATGTAGTACTCCATTTTTCCTATTGAAACCTGAAACTTTGAAACCAAGCCGTATTATACTATAAGCGATCATGATTCATGACGGCAGTCACAATACTCCTCTTCGAAACGACAGAAAATTGGATAATAGTCGATACCCTCTAGAAAATTGAGTTACACCAATGAAGATAATTAATTTTATAATGACGTTACAGTTGTAATATTTAATTAGCTAGGAATTAAGCGTAAATCACTATGAACATTATCATCATTAATTTTATAATGGAAATCAAATTTGCCGATCTCAGTTTGATCCTGATCCTATCTCGATGCAATCGATATAATTTCAGTTGTAGTCTATAAAGCCCAACAACGCCTTTTTCTCTCTCTTTTTTGCTACTTAATTAGTTGTTTCAATGGCTTTAACCTTCACTTTGCGCTGCAACCCGTAAGCCTTTTTTGTTCTCTGTTACTCTTACAGATAATATCGAAGACAGATGATTTAGTTACCTAATTAGTTTATAATTGCATTTGAATGTGTTTAGCCCACATATTGTGTTTTTGAATTTAACGAATTTTGAAAAATCTTTCTATTATATATACACTTTGAATAAAGTATAAGTAATATTGCAAGTTTGCAACGTACATAAAGAGTTGTTGAATAACAATCTCATGATTTTGATTCCATATTAGTATTAAAATTGTATTTTCAACTCAGGAAAACTGCATTATCTGAGGAGAGGTTGAACAATGTTAAAGAACATGTCCTAAAAAACCAACTTCTGCATTCGAGAAAATCCCAGTTCAAACATGAGTCCACGTTACGATTCCAGCATGGCGCGCTGTCTCCGTTGTTTGCCAACTCCAGCCAGAGTGTGTTGGAGGAGACCAACAAATCGTTCACTAATGATGTGAAGTTCAATCGCGTAAACTGCCTTGTATGGACACTGCATGTATCAGCTAGAAGCTTCTCTGCTGCAGCGAAGGATCTTGCGTTGGAAGGAACACGGCCTGCTCTGGCCATGGCGTGGATTGGCATCGACGTCCATGCCTGGCACAAAAACATGGCATATCAGGTCTAATGGGAACTTTTGTAATGAATTTTGACTAGTTAGTTGTGATTTGCATTGCATATTGAGAAGCTGGCTGTTATTTCAGGTTGCAGTTTATGCATTGCTGATGGCAGTAGCAGAGGTGGAGCTCTTTCTCTCTCACAATCGTAGCAACAACAATCCTTCCCCGGTTCTCAACATGTAAGTCGAACATGCTCGTCACTTCCATACGTATATGTTTAACTCTTGTGAAAGGCAGTATGAAGGGAAACAATCCCAATCGCGTTATGATTCTTCTTCCAATTGCGTACGTGTCAGTCTATCTCCGAAGGCAAACTTCTTAGGGGATCTCATAGAAAATCAGCTAAACATGAAGAACCCGAAGCTAGTGGAATGGCTCAAGATGGTGGAGCTTCCACGAATATCTGCCTCTTTCATGAAATTGTTCAAGAAATGGACTATGGAATACGCAGGGAGGTCAGTCGAATGAGTAAAAAGAGTGCTGTCTAATTGCAAACTCATAGTGTTTTCTTAGCTGGTTTGAGCTCTGAAGCACAAAGAATTCAGTGGTGTTGCAGGGACGGTCATGGCCATGACGTGCTGTGCAGGTATACGAAAGCTAGGATCAGAGAAACTTTCGTGTTGTATATTCTCAGATTCAATCGCGGAGGCCTTGTTCCAGCTTATGGATGCAACACACAGTTTAGTAACTCTTGATAAGCTGCATTCTCTAGCAACTGAGGCCGGGTTCGAGGAGGATTTTCTGTCCTATTTCGGAAGTAGGTTTCTGCCTCATAAAAATGTTGAAGATGTTGAGTTTTGGATCTGTCTGGTTCATAGAAAACTCTGCGCAGCATTCCATAGGGAAAGTGTCGCTAGCAAGACGCGCATTCTTACCAATGAGGTAACCTTAACTTTTTTTTGTTTGGAACTTTTCAATAATGTCTCATGTAGAGATGATGTTGGCAGGTTGGAGAAAACAGTTTGGCCACTCTCGCGTTGTTTGCTTATCTTGGAAGAGAAACGAGGCTGTTCTTGTCTAGGCATGGCATTCGGGTTCTTGACAAGCAAACAAGAGATTTTGTCAGGTACTTTGTGTTTTAGATGTCTATGGCTTGAGGATAGTGAGTTCGCCCCGTGTTCGTTTGCAGCTACTTGGAGTGCGGTGTCCTATTCGTATATCCAGAATTCTCAACACTATCTGAATATCAACTCTTAATGGAGGTCTGTTTGCATACATAGTTGATGATCAAATTAGTGATATAATATCACATCAGATGGCTTAGAGCTGTGTTCAAAAACAGGTGATACTCGATGAGATCGGATGGCTGAACTTTTACGCGGCATCTAACAATCAGCTGCATCAAGAGAGAAGGAGATCAAAGCACCCTCCAATTCAAGCTGAGAAGGAGATCATATTACACGCGGTTTTCACTGTGTGCTACGACGTGATTCTAGGCTATGCTCATTGCAGCAATTCTAAGCATCAAGCATTAGGTGCTGATCTGCTAGACTTTTTGCTTAGAAGGTGTTCAAAATGTTCCAATACTTACCAGTTCTGTTCTGACTAAGCCTCTTATTTTTAGTGTGTAATTTTTTTTCTCGGCTGTGAGCAGTCAAGCGTTACTGTCTACGTGTTTGGAGGATTACTGGGTGGCTTATGATGGAACAATGTAAGCTCTTTGACACGATCAGCTAATAAAAACGCGTCTATGAGCTGTGTGTGTGTGTGTGTGTTAAACTGCATTCTTCTGTTCATTTTCTTGCAGTGAAATGCTAAAGATTGTGGAGAAGAATGACCCTGACATGATGCCGCCTTTATGGATGAATGGCACGAAGAGCTCTTCTACAGTGGATACGCGTTATAGACCGGCTGGAATCAACAAAATTGAAAAGCATAGTCAAAATCAGGTAGGCCTCATTGATCAATCACTAGAAATTTTCATCAAACATGCTGAAACCATCGGCAGTTTATCTGTTTACGTAGGTGGTGTTCGGTTTGCAAGATTGTATCCGAGATTAAATTTGTAGTGTGTTTGGTTCATGAGATTCAGGCTCACAACTCAATCCTAGATTATATCTTGGTATTATTTTATCTTGGAAACTGAACACCACCGTATAGTTTTATGTGTACTTCTTGTGGATTATCGATTTAGAAGAAGAATTTTGACTTAAAGAAGAGAAGTTTTGCTGGAAATGGCAGGCTATTAGTTCTTCATCTTCATTTCAAGGTGAAAATGAAGCCTTCCTAACTTCATGGCATACTTCAAAACAAAAGGCGTTCCAACGCAATTTTCTCAAAAAGTACACGCGTGATCTTGTAGCTGCAAGCATCGTGAGTCGAATGAAACCATGTCAGAATTCAGATAGTTTATGTCAAAACTCTTATTAATGCATACAAACCTAAAATATTCTAGGATGTCTGGATGGGCACACAGCTGCTCTTCGTGGATATCTCGTACACCGTGAGGCTCGTGCAGAAGAGACTGCACGGCCATAGAGTGACGCAGAGGGAGAGGAAGAAGATTTATAGAACAACATCAGACATGTTCACACTCATTCCAGTAGCAATACTAATGCTACTTCCAGTAAGCTGGTTTTAGCGCAGTAGTTTTGATCAAAGATTTAACATTATCTTCGTGTTTAAGTCTCTTTCCGTACATGATTACGATCAAGATGAAAGGGGTTGTTCTGTTTGATCAGGTTTCTGCTGTAGGGCATGCAGCTATGTTTGCTGCAATCAAGAAATACATGCCTAATCTGGTATGCATATAATTTCTTGTTTTTCCAAGTTTTTGCCTTAATATTTTTGCGTTGTCTCCATTTAATAGATCCCGTCGCCCTACTTGGATGAACGGCTCGACTTGGTGAAGCAGCTGAAGAGAATAAAGAAGATGAAAGTTAGGCTGATTGGCATTGAAGATATTAAACATTAGCCTAATCTTAATTGATAAATTGATGTGATAATATTCCTAATGGGAGATTTACATTTGATCTATGTATGTACAGTGAAGAGTATGCAATATAGTACTCCTACATGACCTGTATATATTGATATGAGAATAATATTTATAGTATGATGATATTAGTAGATTATTTTACATTATGCTTCAAACTTAAGTTCCTATTTATTTTCATTTTTTTTTGTAGTTGGTTATTATGCTTTATGGAATATAGTTCCCGAGCATATATTAATTTGTATTTATAGTCTAGAATAAGAAGCAATAAGCTGGAATAGCTCAGTTGGTTAGAGCGTGTGGCTGTTAACCACAAGGTCGGAGGTTCAAGCCCTCCTTCTAGCGTTTTTATTAAATCACTTTTCTTTTTTATCCTTCACACTTATAGTATGTTTTTAATATTTAAGAATTTGTGCTACATTTTTATCTCTTTTTCCCTTTTTTTGGTTATTGTTATGTTGTTCATATATACTTTAAGGTTTTTTCAGATTTTATGTTCATCTTTCTATAAAATTTGTTATAAAATTGTGATTTCAGCTGCTAACTGTGTATTTCTCCAAAATATCATACTGGATGTAGAGACGAAGTCATGTTGGGGGCTAAAAGAACCATAACTTCCAAAAAAATTTATATTTTTTAATTATATTAAAAATTATTTTTTTATTATTAAATTAGCTATAATTGATTGGAAGAAAATTTCCTAGAGTAACAAAATTAAGTTTAGTTACTTGTGAGTATATAAATTATTTAATTTAGTATTTAACTAGTTTTATTAACAAATAGGTCCACTGAAGTTCGATGTAAAATTCAAATGTATCGTTGCAAAGCTCTTGATTATAATTTTCTAACATTGCCCATAATATTGGGTTTCGATAGCTAAAAGTGGTCAAAACAGCCAATAAAGTTGCTACTATGAAACTCTTTTTTTTTATTTTGATTTAAATTTGAATTTATATATAGGACATACCAATAGAAATGTACGTATGTCGAAAACATTTCAAAAGCACTTCTGAAATCCATATTAAAGTATAAAGAACTAAGTTTAAGTACTAGATATATACTATAATATATATACTCCAAGGGGAGTGATCAATTGCTAACTTATCATTTAATTAGTAACTACAACTAATTTAAGAACATAGGATTTTAAAAATCTTGTGGTCTAAAATTTGCCACGTGTAATTTTCGTTTTTATTAATTAAATCAAAAAGATAAAAAAAATTACCAAATTATGGTTTTAGATGAAAATGTCAATACAGTGTTTCAAAAATATCAACACAATGCTTTGAGAATGTCAACATAATGCTTTGAGAATGTTAACACATTGCTTATATTGACATTCTAAATGTATTATATTGACATATTTTATATATTATGTTGACATTTGTTGTAGTACGAAAAAATTAAAAATTTTCGAATTTTTTTTCAAATTTTGACATCGGAACATATGCAAGTGAGATCTCGTTAGAATCCTTATGAAATTATCTTTAATTTGATATATATTGTGCGAAAACATAATTTAAATCGAGAAAGTTATATGCGTTTTAAAGTTATGGGATATTTTTCAAAAGTTAGTTATAACTAATTTTTATAAATTGACCTTAATACCCTTATTGACCTTTTTTTTATCGTATTGACATTCCGGAGTTAATGATCTAAGCCCTTGATTTGAATATCTAATAACTTTTATTTAATTATAATTAATAATTAAGTATTGAGTTAGCAATATAACACTCTCATACTCTCATATACTCCAATGTATATACTTGGTATGTAGACACTTAATTCATAAAAATATAAATTTACGATATTAATAAAATAAATTGTGAGTTTAACTCATATTTTAATCAAGAGAAATTTTATCGATTTAAGGTAAAAACTGTAAAATAACTTATTGGATCTTCTTCCATCATAAAATGGAATCATCTATTCGTGCATGATATGCAATTGTGAATTAAGGATTTAAGGTGTTGCGTATAAAATGCATTTGGAAATGGAGAAAAGAAAACGAGATATATAACGTATTCAGAAAAAGTGATATTTGATGGGGCGGTTGTGTTACCGACCAAAATAAGTTAAAAACAATAACATAGGCTATCACGGTAGACCTCACATTTCAGATAAGCACTACAATTATTTTATAAATTTATTGCCACTACCCACCACTCCATATAATTGGCCAAAACGCAACCAGCCTAGTCAACGTTTATTCACATAAATTGTTTATTTTGTTTGTACAAATACTTTAATTTTGAAGATAATGTTTTCATATTGAATACACTATAATAAGCTCATTTTAAATTTTGTTTTTCCCGGATTTCACCCTTAAAACACGTAATCATAAGCCTCTAATCTACTCCAATACAACACTTTATCTTATTCAATTTTTTATTTTATTTTTTAAGACATAGTTGCGACATAATAATCGTGAATACCATCCATCTTCCATGATGAAAAGAATGTGCCAAGAAGACAAAATGGGATCAAACATGACATAATTAACAATTTCACTTCTCCCTTTTACCAGAAAAGCCAAACCCATTACACCAAGAAATTGCATTTACAGCTGCAAACACCCCACCACCAAAAAAAAGGAAAGAAAGAAACGGAAAATGAATTCCCATATCTTCCTTTTATTAGAAAAGAAATTTCACATCACAAACAAATGTGGGCAAATCTAGAAATCAGTAGCAAGTGGTGCATGCTCGTGGTGGATGTAAGTGTTGCTGTAGACGAGCCCGGCGAGGCCGCCTCCGATGAGTGGGCCCACCCAGTAGATCCAGTGGCCGGTGAAGTCGCCGCTGGCAACTGCTGGGCCGAAGGAGCGGGCCGGGTTCATGGAGCCTCCGGAGAATGGGCCGGCAGCCAAGATGTTGGCACCCACGACGAAACCGATGGCGATGGGGGCGATTGTTCCCAATGACCCCTTCTTCGGGTCCACTGCGGTCGCGTACACGGTGTACACCAGCCCGAATGTGATGATGATCTCGAACACCACTCCCTGGATCGCTCCCACTCCCGCTCCCACACCGTGGATCGGAATAGCCTTCATTTCCAACATATATCAATTCGTTCAGTAGCGGATCCAGGATTGGAAAATAAAATGACATAATTAAATGTTTAAGTAGTGGATCCAGAATTTAAAAATAAAAGGACATAATTAAATATTTAAGTGGCGGATCCAGAATTTAAAAAATAAAAAGACAATTAAATATTTAATAAATAATTGTGTATATTTTTAAAACAATCAACCATAATAGCAAATATATTCTCCAAATACCATCAATTGATTATCTTGTTAATTGAGATATATAAAAATGTACTACTAATAAGAGTTGACTTACCAAGCCACCGGTGACGAAAGAGAGGAGGTATGAACCAACAACGGCTCCCAAAAGCTGAGCAATCCAGTAGAAAAGTCCGGTGATGACGGTAAGCTGGCCGCCGACGACCAGGCCGAATGTGACGGCAGGGTTGACGTGTCCACCGGAGATGTTAGCGGCGATAGAGACTGCCACGAAGAGAGCGAATGCATGGGCCACAGCGATCGCCACAAGCCCAGCCGGGTCCAGGCCCGCGTTGGCCGTCAAACTGTCTGTTGAAAAGGCACCAATTTTATCACCCATCAGTAAAATGTAGTACTTGGATTACAGTTATAAAAAGGTACTCCATTTTTTTGTTTTAAAGCTAAATTAGTGCATGTGCATGCATGGCTCTATGTTAATATTAGTAATTTTTATTTTGTTAAAAGAGTTAAGGAAAATTAAAAATTCTTGAGAAAAAAATTAAAGTTGATGAGGGGTTGAGTACTAACTGAAAGCAATGGCAGAGCCAACGCCGGCGAAGACGAAGAGCAAGGTGGAGATAAACTCAGCGATGTACGCCTTGATGGTGGCGGCGCTGAACGAGTCATCGAAGCGGCCGATAGCTATTCCTGGCATTTTATAAAATTAATTCTTGAAAAAAAAAGAAAATAGAAAGAAGAGAGGATTATGGTTTGGGATGAGAAAAATAGCACTTTCTAAGTGGGTATATATACTGAGCCAAACACGACCTTAGCGAAATAGTTTAATATAGGCATCTATTGATTAGTATATACCAGATGCCAAGTCACAAAAGATAAGGGATAAATTAATCCATCCTACGTGGAATATTCTATCCTAAGATTATTTTATTTCAATTTTTTATTTTATAGCATCCTTCTAAGAAGTTTTGTAACTAATTGAGCTAGGGTCGACGTTTAGTAAACTCAATTACGATATAAAATTGGTTTAATTCGAAAATAAAATTGATAAAGTGTCGCAATGAACTCACACCCACTCTACTAGTTAATTAATTTGGTTATGTCATGGTCTAAGGTTGTAATGGGCTATTTTAGCAAATGATTAAGATGAACATATTTGAAATTAACAATATTGAGTTTATTTAAAATAAAATTTGTGTGTTAAGATATTACCGACGCGTATGACTTTAGATAACTCATGATTTGAAAAAATATAACTTGGACAAAAAATATGAAATTTGTGACGTGCTGATAATGTCACGATCTTGACAACTTGTGTATGAATAAACGCCAAACTGGTAAACAAGTAATTATTTAATTTTCAAATATATATGGATATTAATTTTGCTACTTTGTAATATTCTTCATATCTATCTTTATTTAAGAGTAAAATAGACGGAAGTTTAAAAATTAAGTAACGATGGAACTAGATTTTTAATTTAAATGCGAAAGTCGACCATTAAATGTCAATTAGGAGTAGTTATAACTAGCTTGTAGTATTTAATTCAATAATAGTTGGATAAAATGTGTAAATTTATCTACATAACCAGCCATAAGGAATAATTTAGAGAGAATGACTCATTCATAACCGCGATATGCTTATATCACATAAACCTATATACATAATCCTATTCAACTATTGGAGCTTGTTTCATAAATGACATAAAATGATAAACTTACATTAGTTACTAAATACTATGGAGTGTAAAACATATAGTATTACCTTATATGGTCTAATTAGGGATGTCAATCAGATCAATTCTATTTGGGTAGCATGCTAATCGAGCGTGAATTGAAATTTTATCAGATTAAAAACTACGGCCCTAACCTTAAATGTCCGGATTTCAGGTTAATCCAATAGGCCAATCGAGCTAAAAGCTAAATTTTTTACTTAATTTATTTTTATTTTTAGAATTTTGTGTTTATAAATTATAGATATTAATATATGACAGTGTTCGGTTTGCAAGATTGTATCCGGGATTAAATTTGTAGTGTGTTTGGTTCAAGAGATTCAATCTCACAACTCAATCCTAGATGAATAATCATGGGATAATTAGTCATAGCTAACCTCCTATGACTAAAATAATCTCACAACTCAATCCTAGATTGTATCTTGGTATTATTTTATCTTGAAAACCGAACACCACCGACAAGTATACATTCATACTATGCTTACATTCTACTGGTATAAAATTACAAAAAATATTTCATTAGATAAAAGTGACGTTTAATAAATCTTGAGTTGTTGAACAATTTCACATATAATGATTTATT
This sequence comes from Salvia splendens, assembly GCF_004379255.2. Lineage (NCBI taxonomy): Eukaryota > Viridiplantae > Streptophyta > Magnoliopsida > Lamiales > Lamiaceae > Salvia > Salvia splendens. The sequence continues at coordinate 40,956 of NW_024598869.1, forward strand.
ATTTATATGCGTATATATAAATATAAAATATAAATTGAAGGTAAATTATTTGCGTGTAGTTATTTATTTTATCAAAAGTTATCATTAAAATGTAAAATAAATTTAGCCAAACTCATTAAATATAGCAGTTTATAAATTTTGGGCTTCATTGATATTCCTATTTTTAATGCAGAAAAGGGGGAAAATAATACTATAGACAAAGGAATAAATTTGAGTTGGCAATGGCACTAAGTCCATTCACATCCAATCAAAAACCTTGGGTGCTCGCCTAGTTGTCAATAACGTGCAGATTTGAAATTGTCTGGAAAATGATCACGATTGGTCCATGTGAGATTATTAATATTTGATGCCAAAAATATAAAAAATATATATATAAATACTATTTCAGATTTGAGATAACCATAAGATGGTGCTGCGACTATGTGCAATCTGGGCCACACATTGCGCCGACCAGGTTCTTAATCTTAATTTAACTCTTGTGGGTTAGTGGGGAAATTTTTTTATTATTATCTGAATAGGATTAAACTGGTGATGATTGATAATTGGGGATTAGCAATTTGTTAGTGGAATCTTGATTTGAAATAAGTGGTCTTTTGTCCATCTAATTAATTTGAACTTTTGTGATTAAAAGATGGAATTTTGTCATTTGTTTCATTGGGATACATAGTAATTTGGTAATTATTTATAGATCCCACGTAAAATTACACTAAAGAGAAAGAATATGAGATTGATTGGTTTATTTTGGAAGTGTTTCATTTTAGATTTATTCTCGTTTCAAAATGTGAAGAATACAATTATAACACTCTTTTTTTTCATGGATAAATGAATATAAATTTAAAGATCGCACCATAGAGGATTCAAATCCGAAATCTTTGACCTAGGACATTAACATTTGGTCAATTCACGCACACAATTATAACACTTTCTGATTTCTTATTCAATCAGTTGTATGTTTGCACTTTTTATGATAATTGAAAAAGGTATAGGATAAGTGTAATTTGAGGATAGATGACGTTTAAAAAACGGAAGGAAGTGTACAAAACAAGGCATGATAGAGTTAAAATGCAGTGGTCTAAGTCACGATTTTCATATTGTGGATTCCAATTATATTTCATAATTTTAGGGTATTTTTTTAAGTGTAATCTTATGCAGATGCGCATGAGAAGAATAAATAAGATGGGAAATAAATAGATAATAAGAGAGAAATAATAAGACGATGAGTTAAAGAAACACCTACAACGGGTGTTGTAAAAAGCAACATCGGCGTAAAAAAGAGTCCACATTATATCGTAAAAAGTAATATCGTAACCCCTATTTATAACATTGTTGGTTTGTTGCTTGACAATTATATTGTATCGTAAAATCAAATAAACTACTATAGAAGTAGTAATATTTTTGCTTTTTCCAATTCCACTATATTGATTATTTGAAATATTTCAATTTTTTCAATAATTTTTCTATGCATCATTAATCAAATATCTTCACGATAAAATTCAATATAGAAGACAAAGAACTGAAAAAAAAAATTAAGTGAAGAGTATAATTTTGAAATTAAATTTAACTATACAGTATTATGATATTTATATATTTAAAATATTGGCATAATACTAATTAATACTTATCATCAATTATCAAAGTATTTGCAAATAATAAATGAAAATTGAGTTTAACTCGTGAGGTATAAAAAGCAATGGGGTCTAATCTTGTGAAATTTACTACTCCTAGTTAGTATCAAAGTGAATGGTGTGTGTATGTGTGAAACAAAGTTTTATAATACTTAATGTAAAAACTGAAAAAAAAAAATACTCCATCCCATTATATGTGATGAGGAGTTTTTTTTTGGATACAGTATTTGAGAAAATGAATTTATTAATATACGCACTAATTAACATTTTTTAATTGACATAATTAAATATCATATGGGCGTGAATATATATACAACGTATTTTATTTTTCTATTGAAATAGAATATCAAAATGCTTGTTTATATATATATATATAAAGAATAAAGAATAGAGAATAAAGAATTGAAGCGGCTAGCCCGGTGACCGTGAAGATGTTTTCCGTGGAAAAAATACTGTTAAGAACTTATACAAATATAATAATAACCAACAAATAATGATAATACTTTCGACATGCGACTCTATTCATGAAACTTGGCAGTTGGCATCACTTAATTGAACTGAAAAATCGAATGGTGATAAGTATATTAAATCAAATTAGGGTGGGTTGGTATACGAAAGGAAAAAGTTATATTTTCTATTTTAAATATTGTTCATAATTTTGATTAATAAAATAATTCGAGTATGTAGCGTAAAATATTTATGACAGGCTACTTTCTTCTTTTCGAGCAGAGTTTAATTTCGTATATAAGGAAAGGAGTTATAATTTCACATTTATCTCTTCGGCTAATTAAAATACTTTTGTATTTCTAATTTATCTAATATACATACACCCCTAGATACACATACAATAAAGGTTATTTTGACATTTCATATATTTTCCCTCATATCATACAAAACGAATAAAAACATTAATAAGGCGTTAATTGGGAGTTACTGTAGTTCATAAATTAATGAAGTTTAATAATTCTTGATTAGTTAGGGTGGCCGCACTATGCAAGCATCCGCACGTCTGAAAAAGCTTAATTAATATGGATAAAATTTAATAATTCATGATTATATAATCACCTTCTTAATTCACTCATAAATGAATAATTGAAATACGTCTGTCGTTTTCAGCCCAGCTAGTCATGATGAGAATCTAAGAATTATTTTATGGAGTACAAATAATGATTGTGAACTGTCAAGTATTATGGCTATATAGTTGCCCAGGTTCATTTCTTGTATTCTCATTAATTGGGGGAGACGATTAATATTGTATTGTTTTGAGATGATCATATACTAGTATGTTTAGGGAAAATTATAATATTTTGAGAAGTGAAATAAAATATCTGATGTTACATTTTTGTTAAGAATTCATGTTGTCATTTAATGATATGCAACGGAAAATATAGACAAGAAATGAATCTTGATTCATAATTAATATTGTACGTCGAATTAAATTTAGATTCATAATTAATATTGTACGTAGAGTGTTTAAACAAAAAACTTAGAGATACTTATATATGTGTAGTTTGTTTTCCGCAATTGATTGTATCCTACAAAATAAATTCACTACTTTATATATTTATGTGCATTGACAAGTTGATACAAGATTAATTCATTGGTTGACAGTTCAATCAGATAGAAAGTTCGGTAATTTCCAATTAAACGTACATAATATTTTGTCTGGAAAAATAATTTTCTACGTTCTAAACGTTAAAAAACTTTTGTTATAATCTCTACAATAGTCTCCACTATTAACTCTTGCATTAGTAATTAATTAGTTTGACAAAATGCCTCTTAATGACAGAAGGGCATTTTGGTTAAAAAAAACTCAAAAATTGCAAAATTCAAGCCAGCGATATTACATCAAAATTCTAATATGTGAGACGATATATTTTAATAATAGGGGCAGTAAATCATTTTATAGCAAAGTTCAGGGACTATCTCTATTGTTTAACTACCCTTTTTTTTTTGTCTTTTTGCAGAATAATAAATGGGCATGGCGCCTAATATCACAAATTTTTTTCTAAAAATTTGTTTTGTTTACAAACTTTGAACTTGGCAATATTACGAACTTAAATAGTGATTTAATTCCCACCAACGACAAAATTCGACAACGATTCATTTTATTACATCAAATAAGATATGAATACCACATAAAAATGATAGTGATATGAATACAAAGTACGTAAAAAACAGATATGGTTATCTATCTCATTTTAATGTAGTTGAATTTTGTCGCTGATGGGAAAAATTAAAAAACTACTGCCTCCCTCCACAAAAAATAGTCTTATTTGTGAACGGCACGGTTTTAATGAAAAATTGGTAAAGTAAGAGAAAATGAGAAAACGTAGGTAAAGTAAGAGAGCTATGAAGAAAAAATGGATAAAATATGAGAGAGAAACTTCTCATTTCTAGAATTGGGACTATTTTTTGTGGACATTCCAAAATGACAAAATGAGACTATTTTTTTATGGACGGAGGGAGTTCTATATAAGTTTGTGATATAATATGTCAAGTTCAAAGTTCGTAAGAAAAAAATAAATTTTTTAAAAGTTTCGTGATATTAAGCGTAAATATCTCTAATAAATTCGAAAACTATATGCATTATTGGATTGATTAGTTTGAAAGTTAATTCCTTCGTTCCTTAAAATAGACCATATCTGTCATTTTTAAGGATGTCCCTTAAAAATAGACTAATTCTATTTAAGGAAATTTGATTTGAGTCTCATTCTCCATTTACAATACTCCAATAACTTTTTCTTTCTATCTCTCTCTTGTTTTACTAATTGTGCATTAAAACACGTGTCATTTTAAATATTGTCTATTTTTTAAAGACAGATGGAGTATATGGCTATGAGGAAATAAAATGAAATTTTTGACATAAACAAAAAGATATCGTTGTTTTTTAAAAAAAGAAAAAAAATTGTATTGTCAATCAAAAAGGAAAGAAAGAAATGTTTAATATTTAATTTTAGTATTATACTCCCTCCGTCCCCTAATAGGAGTCGCTCTTTGACCGGACACGAGTTTTAAGAAATGTAGAGAAAAGTTGGTTGAAAAAGTTAGTGGAATGTGAGACCCATATTTTTATATTGGTTTTATAATAAAATGTGAGTGAATTGAGTCAGTGGAATGTGGGGCCTACTACCATTTATGGTAAAAATGAAGAGTGACTCTTAATGGGGGACGGCCCAAAATGGAAATTAACGACTCTTATTCGGGGACGGAGGGAGTATTAAATGATACTTTAAATACACAAAAATAGCTAAAATAAATAGTACTACGAATTTTATTAACATAAATAAACAATTCCCAACTTTTATTTTTCCCCTTATTTACATAAAGTGATAAAACTAGACTAACTTGCAATTCTCATATACAGCCCATACACTTCGTAGGCTTGTGTACATGTTTGAGCCCAATTTAAGAATGGCAACTCTGTTATTTAATAGTATACCACATTATCACATACGTATAAAAACAAAAGTTAATAGAGTGGGATTACCTCTTAGTATTATTTATACAAATAATTTCACCATTAATTTTCATAATAGATAAATAATTATGCACGTAATATATTTCGTAAAGTGGTAAATTAATAGGCGCACCAATGAACTAAAAATATTTTTAGGATTGTTAATCGTCTCAAGAGTTCACGATATGGACTCAGATTTCACAAAAAATATACTTTGTCAGTATTGTTCTCTATAAAAAAATATTTGGAAACCAAATTATTTATAAGTCTAAATTTATTTCATATTCTTTGATGTAAACCATATACGACAATATTATAATGCATCAATGTATAATATATAGAGAATGGTAATACTATACAAAATGGAAAACACTATTGAGACAAAAAAATTAGGGGATAAAATTTCAATATCAAAGCATAGTAATTAATTTGAATTCCAATTGGTATTGAGTTTTAACTACCTCAAACCTCATCTTGCAGAGACAGGATTTGGTTAATAAATGCACCCTCAACCACAAATGGAGCACCATTTATTGGAAAAAAAGTGTTAGGTTTAGCATTTAAGATTATATGTAGAACAAGATTAAAAAATTTCCTTATCAAATATTGATATAGGACTAAAATCCCTAAGAATATAAACTGAAAACTACAACATGAAAGCAAAGTTGTTAGCTTCTATTTTGAGCAGAGAATTAAATTAAAGAGGTATGGGGATCAATTCATCATATTTTGGGCTAATCTTACTTGATTTGTGGAGTAATTGTATTTAAATTCTGTTGGACAAGAAATTTTTATGTACAACCCCGTTCAAGCTAGTTGGAATAAGAGGTGCCCAAAAGAATTAACATGTGTATTTTTTATTTTATGAATCATACATTTATAATAATGTGATCAAATATTAACTAATTTCTAATCCAGAACTACGAACTTCAATATAGTATATCAATAATATCAACATAAAGATATAATTTTATCTATAAAACATGTAATACAGTCTTATGTTGATTTACTTATATCTTTGTGATAATTTTAACATACAAACTTGAGATTAGGATTGGAAATTAGTTAGCATTTCAAAAAATTAAAGATGTGAATCACAAGGCAAAAATTAAAATCAAAGTAAAGATTACACAAAATAAAATTAACAACTAATTATTCAATATAAGTGTAGTCTAATACAACCAGTGTGTCTTCTTAAATCTAAACACTTGCATAACATTCTTTTTTCTACATTCATAATCTTTGGAACTTCCACTTCATCATTCACTTCGAGCTCATGATCTTTGAACTTGTCACCATCAATTAAATAAACTATAATTAGCCATCATAATATACATGCAATCAAAATTGATCAGACCAATCTAAAACCAATTGGTTCGATTTGATTTAAGTTGATTCATTGGGTTTCAGGTCGTAATGATCACCCCTAATTGTAGGTGAACACATTGGGGGGATCAGAGGAGGAAAACATGACAATTCCTTCAATCAATTAACATAATATAAAATAATCACACGTATTACCTTATAAAACCTATAGCAATTAAATCATCTAGACCTATCTATGTCTATAACCGTTATAAACCTAGATATTAAATCACCTAGTCCTATCCATGTATATATCATTGTTCATTAAAATGTCGAAATATCTATGCATAACTTAATAAGTTACAACGAAAAACTAGATACAAACTTTAATTCCATAAAGAAATTTTTTTAGAGTGTCCACAATGGGGGAGCCGCGGCCCGCGGCTCGGTGCGCGGCCCCCCATTGCAGAGAGCCGAGAGGCGGGGCGCAGGGCCGAGAGCCGAGGGCGAGCCGCGGCCGCGGCCTTCACTGCAGCGGGCCGCGTTTCGCGGCTGGGCTGCCGAATTTTTATTTTTATTTTTTTCGAAATTTTTTTATAAATATGAACTTCCATTTCCATTTTTTTCACTTCTTTCTATACTTTCAATCCCTTCATTACACTTCCAATCCCTACAAAAAATGCAAGGTGGAGATGGTGATTCCCTAGGATACGGAGACTCGGGGCCGACGGAACCTACAGCAGTGGTAGCGACTCACGTGCATTCGACCTGAATGACGATGTGAGGGATGAGCCCCCCTCGACAATGTCGAGGCGCCAGCGCCCGCAGGGCCAGCAAGCCGCCATCCAGGAAGCTAGAACCGCTTCCCAAGTCTCTCGGGCGAGCGCGGCGGCACCGCGCCCTTCACCGACCGCGGCGTTGGCTCAAACACTGGAGGTGCAGATGATTGAAGCAACTTGCGGATAACTTGTCCTTGTACGAGAAGTCGACGGACCCTATCATGCCAAAGATGTACTACGACCTCATTCTTAGATTGAGGTCGAAGTTGGGCTTCTCCGATGGGTCGGAGACGGGCGAAGCTAGCAGCAGTGGGGGCGGTGGCGGCGGGCGAGAAGGTGGTGAAGAAGATGTGCCGGATTCCGATGACGCCACCGAGTGATTCCGATGACGCCACCGAGTAGGAAGCGGTGGTGTTTTTTTATCTTTTTATGTTGTGTTTTTTAAAAAATTTCGTTGTAGAATTTTCCCCTATCAATAGTACGACGAAAATTTGACTCTAATTCGTACTTTATTAAATTATGTTTATTTCCCAAATTATTAGTCTACTAAAATTTAACATAGTTAATTAAAAATAACAATAAAAAAAGAAAACAAATTAAATTTTTTTTATAAAGGGCCACGTTTGGTGGCCCTTGTTAATTTTGTTAATATTGTTACTTTACCATTGCGGAGGGCCACATGAGAGCCACGAATAGTGGCCGGGTCACATTTTGGGCCACCATTGTGGACACCCTTAGGAACCTTTTGCACATATAATTTCCATGGAAAGGTAGATAAATTCATTAATACTATGGAAAGCCTTACGTCTCACAAATAAATGCACTAATTGTATCAGTCACCAACCTTACTTGAATACTAATAAATCCTACAAAACCCAATCTGCACTATAACATTTAATTTTTGCCCACTAAAGTGATTTCAAATGCCAACCTTCTATCCTACCCAACCCCTTCAAATTAATAGCCTCCGATTTTGAGCGCTAATATATTGTATTATCATACACATTATTGTGTGCATTTTCAAAGTGCAAATTAGTTACATTGTGACCAATTGTTAATGAAAGCTAAATTAGTTATTTTCAATGGAGTGGCTAAAACTTATAAATTATAATAGTACAAGGTAGGTTTTGAAGGGATTTGGTTCTTAATTTAAATACTATCTAAAATGTTTTTATGATGCAACTATTGTTACCATGTTAGTGGACTAATTATTTATCCATTGAAAAGTACTAGTATTCTTATTGTAGCAAAAATCCTAACCTAACAAAATCTGAATGATTTGTTAGTTTAAATATGATATTGATATAAATGAATCGATTTATTCATTAGTGATTTGAGCTGGAGTTTGCAACTTCTTGGGTAGTGAACTTGAGACAAAGTTCATTATTGGAATTAGCAAGTTATAATACTTTAATAAAAGAAGGAATATTTTTTTATTCCACCAACTTTGCTAATGTATCAATTTTCAAAAAAAATAGTATGAGAAATAAATTAAATACTTTAATAAATAAGAGAGAATAAATACACTGAAATTGCCTTAATGGGCTTGAGGGTATTTTCATCCAAATTTTTTTGAAATAATGAAAAAGCAGTTCAAACGATATTACATCGAAGTTAATGAACCACATAAGATATTTTCAAATGTTGTGGACTAAAATTGATACATTGGTAAAGTTAGTGGATAAAAAAAATGTTCCCTCCTAATAAAAATAAATATAGATTTTATGAAAATACAATACTACCTCAATCCACAAAATAGTCATATTATATTTTTTGATTGTCCATGAAAATTAGTCTCTATCTTTTTGTGATAAGTTTTTACACTAATAAGATAGATCTCATTTTCAATTAATAATATTAAAACCATATTTTCTCTTGATCTTTCTTACGTTACCAATTTTATATTCCGTCGAGATTATTTTTGTGTATGGATATACTAGTAGTATTTATTTAAAAATAGAATGATGAATGATAATAGTACTTCAACCATTCATCCCATCTTGAGAGTTGTTTTCCATATATAATTTTTAAAAATAATATTTATTAAATTATCGTTTATAATAGGACAAATGATATGAAAAGAAAACTATATCCACACTAGATGAGCAAATGAAGTAATCCATCATTTGAAAAAAGAAAAAAAGAAAACACAAATGCATGTTTCATAAGCATTGAGATTTGAGCATCATCTTCGATGGAGCTCTACTCCGACGAGAATGTATGGCAGTTCGTCGACGAGGAGAGGAAAAACATAAACCTCCCACGAAGATTCTCCTTCGGCGGCGGCGCCAACAATGCCGAATTCCCCGATTCCCACCTCTCCTCCGCCCGCACCTCCTGCGCCTCCGCCGCCTCTCTCCCCCTCTGGAAAATGAGCCCCGAAACCCCCTGGACCCGCTCCCCTCTCCCCTCCTCCCCCTCCCCTCCCCTCCTCTACCACTGCCTCGCCTCCCTCCACCGCAGCGAGGGCGACATCTTCTCCATCACCGTCACCAACGACTTCATCTTCACCGGCTCCTCCAGCTCCCGCATCCACGCCTGGAAGCAACCCGACTGCACACAAACTGTTTGCTTAAAAGCCTCAACGGGACAAGTCCGCTCCATCCTCGCCTCCGGCAACCTCCTCTTCACCACCCCACTCCGACTTCCGCATCCGCCTCTGGGACCTCTCCCTGATGCACCACTTCCGCCCCAAGAAGCTCGCCACCATCCCGCGCCGCCCCTCCCTCTTCTCCTACCACACCAACCGCAAGAGCCACCACAAGAACACCATCTCCTGCCTCGCCTACAACGCCGCGGAGAAAATCCTCTACACAGGCTCCCACGACCACACCGTGAAGGTGTGGAGCGTCTCCGAGAGACGCTGCGTGGAGTCTCTCACCGCCCACGAGGGGCAGGTGAACGCGGTGGTCGTCAACGAGGACGACGGCTGCGTGTTCACCTGCTCCTCAGACGGGACGGTGAAGATATGGAGGAGTGTCTCTAAAGAGACTCCACACATCCTCACCATGACTCTCAAGTTCCAGCCGTCGCCTGTCAACGCGCTCGCGCTGAGCAGATGTGGCGACGACTGCTTCCTCTACTCAGGGTCGTCGGACGGGCTGATAAACTTCTGGGAGAAGGAGAGGATCTCGGGGCGGTACAACCACGCGGGGTTCTTGCAGGGCCACCATTTCTCGGTGCTGTGTTTGGTGGCGGTGGAAGATTTGATCCTTAGCGGCTCAGAGGATGCGACGATAAGGATATGGAAGAGGGAGGAGGGGAATTCGTTCCATTCTTGCTTGGCGGTGATCGATGGCCATCACGGGCCGGTGAGGTTGTCTGGCGGCCGCGATGGAGAGTGATGAGACTGTGAAAGGGCTGCTGGTTTACAGTGCTAGTTTGGATCAGACGATGAAGGTGTGGAGAGTGAAGGTTTATCCATGGGAGAAAGGGGAGGATGGGGAGAATGCCTGCAAGATTAGCCCTGTTTTGTCGCCTTCATGGGTGGAGAGGAAGATTCAAGCCACTGATTACTAGATCATCATCTCCTTTAAATCCATCTTTCTCATTTTGATTTTGTCACTAGTGTTGTAGTAGAGATGAATGAGTCAATAAATTAGTTATGTTATGTTTATAGATTGTTGTATATATGTTTAATTCCACTTCATCATCGTTAGCCTAGGAGAATTCATTGTTTTAGTTGCAACAAGAGTGTTGTGCTACTAAAGCTCTGCCCCCATTGATATGTTCTGGATCCGTCACTGGTCATAACTTAAAATGATACTCTGCTTTTAACACAGAGAGAAAAATTATCAAAAAATGTGGAACTATAATGAAAAAGAATGAAACATTTGTATAAACTAGAAACGCTTGCGAAACAGCCAGAAACTAATAGATCTCCACTAGTACTATTTTACAATAATAATTTGCAGAGATTCCCTTTCTATTTGAATTTTTGTAGTAATAAATATTTATGTCCAATTAATTGTGTATCGTCATTTTATTATGCAAATACAATAATAGAAGACACTTCCTTTTCTTGTAAGGAAAAGAAACAGGAAAAAGAAACCTGTGATTGTCTTGCATATGAAAATTCAGATATTAAAAACATCAGAATTGCTTAGCATCTGTATAGGATATTCAAATATATCATTTAAAGAGAATAGAATAAATCTTTCTCCCATTAAAGAAGATTCCTTATGATATGCAAGAATGTGCATCATGATTCTGGAATCAATCCCATTTAGAAAATACAATATCAGGTTCAATTTGTATGTAAATTCATAAAGAATTGTAACAAAAGGTAGTAGTATTACACAATCGACGATCCACCTTGATCTACCACAACCTTAATTATTTGAACATATGAGATAGAACAACACATAACATCTCATAAAATCAAAGAATAATCTATTTATTGCAATAAAACAAGCAACATGGAAGTAAAAGTAAAACAGCCAAAGAAGTGATGCACCCTTTTGCCTTTTTCCATTGTCTTTTCCACTCTTTGGAAAAAACACACAACTATACCATACTTCACACATTGGGTGACCACCAAAAACCAGGTGAAAGAAATATTCCATAGTTTTCCTCAAAGTCATAAATTATGAGGATTAATTTATCCTTCTCCATTTCTTTCATATCATAATGGTATGCCTTGGAATCCTGTTTGGCTGCCAGCCCCATTCTCCCAAGTCGTACGTATTATCAGCCCTCATCATCATCGCCATTCTCGTTTGCCTCAGATTACTATGCTTTTCTATTATCCGCCTCTGGAAAGGGGACAGTGCAGGAGACCGAGATTCTGAATCCCAAGCCCGATACGCGAGCTAGCTAGTGCATTCAGGGGTGGCTTCTTCTTGTGAGACTAGCCGGATTGATAACCTCTTCTTATTTACTGCCTTCCTAATATTGTATAGCTTGTATGAAAATCAATTGATTACTTTTTTTTTGCGGCGGTTTCAGGTTTTCTTCATGTTTATGTGATTGATGAAGCATGAAATAATTGGTTTGTTATTCACATATATGCATGTAATGGACCTTAGGCAGTAATCCTGCTAGCCTCTTCAATCTTGGTTTAGTAATGACATCTGCAAACTGCAGAATATGGTATTGTGTCATTATTGAGCGTACACTATATAATGGTTTCACTTTAGTAATATCATTTTCTGTATTTTTGAATATCAATTCTTATTCAATATCATAATTCATAAGTACTCCCAAAACAACATCATTCTCAGATGCAGTCTAATTGTCCAGCCCATACAATATTCTTCTCTAGTTTAAACTGTACGTATCATTTTCCATTTGTTTGGTCCTATCATTTTTTCGGTATTTTGAATATAAATTCTTATTCAGTATCACAATCCATACAAAAACAATATCATTCTCTCGTCCATATATATTTTAACATTTACTTTGTTTAGCAATATCATTATTTTTTAGCCCATGTAATATCATTCTCTAGTTTAAACTTTATCATTTTTTACGTTTGTTATATCATTTTCTCTCAAATACTATATCATTTTACATCCAACACCGTATCATCCTATATCTATTCGACTATATAATTCATTTTAAATACAATGATATATTGAAGGAAAATTGAATGTATTACCTACATTTTTTGCTTCCAAATCCATAATTTCAACAATGTTTTAATAATTAATAAATTGGTACCTACTTATTTGGATAGTAAATTAGCCCCTAAATCATTTATTTGCGTTCAATTATGACTAGTTAAAGAGGGGTGTGTACGAGGGTAGCATCGTAAATTGATGAACTATATTTTTCATAATTATTATTATTTAGCTGACAATATCTAATTTATTTTAATGTCAAATACAAGAATAGTACTCCTTACGACCCCTTCTGTAATTTTATGGTTAATAAGAGGTGAATCTTTAATTAGCATGTAGTTTGGGGGCAAAAATATCATATGTGGAAAACTTAAACCAGATAGATCCACTCATTTAGTTTGAAGCTCGTCGCTTTCCCACACAGTAGGCGCACGCAGTGAGCGTGAAAATGAAGACAACGCACAATCTGCTCGAAGGAACGGTCTCCACTCGCCGTCCGCCTCACACCTCCGAGAACGGCCGCGGAGGTGAAGAATTCGCCGATGAGTCCAAGACCCGCAAACACATGTCCATCGCAATTCGGATCACAAATTACTTGACTCGAACGGGCTACCTCTGGCCCATTCTCGTCTCGGCTTTCGTAGTCGTCATTATCTATTCTCTAGTTTCCCGCTCCCTCGATTTTGTGCCAGCGTCCTCCTCCTCCGGCATCTCGCGGCTCTTCTTCCCGGTCGATGCAGTCGAATCGGATTTCGGAGCGCTCGGCGTTCCTTGGTGTAAGTTTTCATATTTTATGGATCATTAGGTTTAGGGATGCGGTGACAATTGAGGTCTGATTTTTTATGTAAATGTCAATTTATTATTAGTTCGAAAGGTTAAGTGTATATCTTGTTAAGAATCGTAAGAATTTAGGTTTTGTTAATGGTTATTACTGTTGATTTTCGATTATTTGGTGTAATGCTTGGGAGTTCTGGCTTAGATTAACTGAGAGCTTTCTTTCACGGTGATGTCGATCTGTGTTAAACTGAAATATGAGAGATTCGGAATGAAGTTGCAGTAATACAATGTTGATGAATTAGGGCAAAAAAACTGAAATCGGATTGAATGTTCGTTATCATAGTTAATATTTGCTAGTTTTTTGTTGAAGATCGGATTTAGCAACTTTTCATTATTTAATTGTAGATATACTTAGATTGCTGGTGCAGCTAATTGCTTCAGCTGAGATTATTAGGCAGTGTTGCAAGTAGGTTTCAATGTTGCTTAGTTAATTGTATAATCAGCACATTGAGTGTTCTTTTATCATAAGTTGAGAACCATTTGGAGGTAATAGAGATGTATTTGGAAAATGCTAAGATATAATTCTTTCGTTATGTTGTCATTCTCCAGTGCGATGATCTTATTTTCATGTTTACCATATTGATTCTTGAATTTAATATTCTGGAAGAACATAATGTTTCATTAAGTTGTATATGCATATAATTGTTATCCTTGTCAAAAGGCAGATCAAAACATGGAAAAACTGTGGAATGGACACCAAAGGATTTGCTCCTTGGGCTTGAGGAATTTGTGTCAATCTACGAGACCCGGCCAATCAAGAACAACATGTATGGCATGGGTTTTGATCACAGTTTTGGACTTTGGTTTATCACAAGATGGATGAAACCAGATTTGATGATTGAGAGTGGCGCCTTTAAGGGGCATTCGACATGGGTTTTGAGGCAAGCCATGCCTGATACACCTATTTTGTCTATTACACCTCGTCATCCAGAGAAGTACCTGAAGAAGGGGCCTGCTTATGTTGATGGAAACTGCACTTACTTTGCTGGGAAAGACTTTGTCGACTTTGGGAGCATGGACTGGGAACGAGTGTTGGGGAAGCATGGGATTCAAGATCCTACACGTGTCCTTGTGTTCTTTGATGACCATCAAAATGAACTTAAGAGGTAAGTATAGATTAATCAAACTCAGTAACACACAATGTCCATGAATCCTATGTCATGTTCTGATTTATAAATCCCTATCTTGACTTAATAATTACTAGATTAAAGCAAGCAGTGAAAGCCGGCTTCAAACATCTAGTTTTCGAGGACAATTATGATACTGGAACTGGAGATCATTATTCCTTAAGGCAAATATGTGATCAACCGTACATTAGAGGTATTTCGTTTATGTCATAAATTTCTTGGCAGTATTACATTCATATTTTCTGGTGCATGCATGAACATGGAGTTGTCTTGTTTCATTCAGGTGGTGGGCATAGCTGCTTCAGAGACAGTGATGAAGCCAGGATAAGGTATAGAAGGAGGAAATTCTGGGAGAAAGCAGTTGATACGGACGAGTTGTGTGGACCGGGAGAAGCATGGTGGGGTGTGAGAGGATACATGCGCGACGACTTTAACCACAGCAACAAGGCAATCACCTACGATGAGCATTTCCAAAATAGCAGATTTGTGGAGTCAGTGTTGGATGTCTACTGGGAGGTGCCCCCAGTTGCTGGCCCTTCACTTACTCATCAGACAAGATATGAACCCGCACGGGCGCCTAGCCCTATTGTCAAAGATGGTCGATTTGCCTTGTTTCAACGGCTGGGCTTAACACGATTCGAGCCCTCTGTGTTCAACGGGTACACTCAAATGGTGTATGTTCAGGTATCTGAACTGGAAACATAATCCTTGCTACTTATACCGCGCTTATATCTTAATTTGTTTGTCTTAATGCCTATGTGGCTTATAACTTGAGTTTGTCGATACTTGCCCGATCCGTCTCTCTTGAGAACTTTTTCATTTTTGTTGTTTGTAACAGATTAGTTTTCAGGCTATGAATACCTTCCACAATATATTTGTTATAGAATCTCAGTGCCTTAGTATTTATTTGAACCTCTGGAAATCGTATATTTGCTTGATTTGTTTTATTCGTTGGTTCACGTCGTATTCTATTTATTTATGCCGTTGTGTTCTCTCTTTCTCGCTTCACTTTCGATTTGCAATTTTCTCCAAAATTCGTGTGTAAATTACACATTGAATGCCGTTTGTAAATTACAAATAGAGAATATTGCTATAAATAATAATCACACATTGAATGCCGTTGTAAATTACTCCATCCATCCCGCAATTGGAGTCCTATTTAGTTATGACATGCGTTTTAAAAAATGTAAACAAAAGTGGATTGAATAAGTTAGTGGAATATGAATTCTACTTATATTTATTAATTTTATAAGAAAATGTGAGTGAAATAAGTTGGTGGAATATGGGGCCTACTTACCATTTATGGTAAAAGTGAAATATGACTCTTATTATGGGACAAATCGAAATGGTAAAATAAAACTCTTATTGTGGGACGAAGGAAGTATTAAATAAACAATATCGTGCTATCTATTGCTACGTGTGTACAAATGGAGAATCAAGTGGTATTGGATGGATGATGAAAGAAAATGTATCAATGGAAATTAAAAAAATCTATATACGTTCGCTATTAATGTATTCACACCTTGCAATAGTATTGAGCGTTTCTTTTAACATGGAAATTAAAAAAAATATTTAGTAAGTAAAATGGAATGAGAATAAAGTAGATGAATAATGAGAGAAAATAAAGTATGAAAGTATAAAGTACCAAATATTAAACTTTTGGATTTATCCAAAATGGAAATTACTCAACACTAATAAGACGATTCAAAAATTAATACAACTCAACAATAATGCGGCAAAGGGAGTATGGTATTCTCACAAAATTCTGCAATTGTATATGTTCATACTACTAGACTGTAAATTCATGAGAAACAAATATTTTCCTTACTTTGATCACTACTATCACTTGTTTGGAATAAAGATATAGCCATTGGATTATATTCTGAAGCTCCATAAGATATAGTGGAGGAGTTAGAAAAAATCAAAATGTAGATGAAGGATCGGATTAAGATGGTGTGCCTTAAGTAACTACACCTCGAGAGAAATTAATTTCAAAAAAACTTGAGGAAGAGAAAAAGGTACAGATGGTTTGGATATCAAGTTTAAAAAGCAATGAGATTTGTTCCGAATTAGTAAAACTTTTAAATCACTCTTCCTCATTCTACACATTTTTTTATAATCTAAGCTAAAATTTCAGCAGTCGATATGTCCGAGTGGTTAAGGAGACAGACTCGAAATCTGTTGGGCTTTGCCTGCGCAGGTTCGAATCCTGCTGTCGACGGTTTATATTTCATTAATTTTTTTATCGTCTATTTTTTTAAAAAATTTAAAATTAGTTCTTAATTCGTTTTATGCAGAGGGAAAATTCCGTCATTTGCATCTAAGCCTCTTATCCTAGTTTTTATCCGATTCACAAGCGACCAATCCTCCATCAAATGGCCGCCTACGCAAACTCAAACCTCGCTCTCTTCTCCGCCTCATCCTCCTCCGCCGCCGGCGCCGCCACCATCCGCCGCGTGGCCACCGTGCGCTGCGGTCCGCGCGACAACCGCGGCCCGCTTCTCAAAGGTCGAATCCTCAGCACCGAAGCCATCCAAGCAATCCAAGCCCTAAAGCGCGCCTACCGATCCGATCCGAAGAGCCTCCCCACGCACGCCCTCCGCCGTCTCATAAAATCCGACCTCACCGCCGCGCTGAAGGAGCTGCTCCGCCAGGACCAGTGCGCCATCGCCGCCGTGGTCTTCTCCGTCATCCAGTCCGAGTACGGCGCCGACATCAACGCGTACTCCGAGATGGTGGTGGCGCTGGCGCGGAAGGGAATGACGGCGGAGATCGACGCGCTGGTCGATCGGATGGAGGAGGAGGCGCCGGAGGGAATCGTGCGCGGTGAGAGCAGGGGGCTGCTGAGGATGGTGAAGCCATTGATCGGCGCGGAGAGGAAGGAATCGACGGTCAGGATTTACGAGATGATGAAGAGGAGTGGGATGGGGTCCACGTGGGAGGTGGATGAGTATTTGGGGAGGGTTTTGAGCAAAGGGCTGAGGAGATTTGGGGAGGGAAAATTGGCCGATGAGATTGATTCAGAATTAGGGAGGTTGTACAAGGGGGGCATTTTTGTCAAATCATGACTTCTGTTACTCCCTCCGTCCCACATAATTCGTCCCAGTTTTTCATTTTGGTCCGTCCCACATAATTTGTCTCACTTCAAACTTTCCATTTATGGCAAAAAAATCATACCAATGCTAATTACAATAAGGGAACTCAAATCACACAATTAATGCAATTAAGTGTTTAATTAGCCTTTGATTCTGTATCCCATATTTCGAATGACCCATTCATTTCGTCTTCCTTATTCTTCCCCTTCAATTCTCCTCTGGTGGAATTTACTCCTCCCACCTTCCCCCCTTCAATTCGGCTACCCCATTCAATTCTCTCCCATTGAAGACACCTCCCACCGGCTCACTCATTCAATTCGCCTCCCAACCGTCTCCCCCATTCAATTCGGCTCTCATTGCAATTTACTCCTTCCCACCGTCTATAAACCCTAGATCTACACTCATTCTCCCCTCAAATCCCATCGTCTCCACATACCTCGCCTCCTCATCCACTCCAAGTACTCGCTGTGAAAACCCTAGATCTACACGGGTTCCTCCACAAATTCGACCGCCTCCACACAAATCGATGGATGCTTATCCCGACTCTCCAACTCGTTTTTTATCGATGGATCTGGACGATCTCGTCGTCCCAGACACCCCAGATCATCTATGGGGTTCTGAGTTCGCCTTCGACGCCGGAGATCAAGTTGACACCGTTGTCCCCGAAACCCCAGCTGATCTCTTCATACCCGTAGACGTGTGGCCTTCTCACTGTGGCATCGTGTACGATGACCGTGGTTGCCCCTACTACGGGCCACCACCACCAGCCACCCCCTACGCCGGGCCACCACCACCAGCCACCCCCTACAATGGGCAACCATCCTCCACCAACGTCCAAGCTACAGCCGCCCCCATCGTGTATTCCGACTTCGAGAGGCAGATTCTTGCTATTTTGCTGCCTGGGTTTTTAGATTTAATCTAAGTATGTTGTCCCTCAATTTGGTTGTGTTGTTGATTGTGTCATTGGGTTGGAGGCAGTTGTGTTTGATGTGTTTGTTTGGGTTGGAGGCTGTGGTTGTGTCATTTGGGTTGGAGGCTGTGGTTGTGTCATTTGGGTTGGAGGCTGTGGTTGGGTCAGTTTGGGTTGGATGCTGTGTTAATTTGTTTAGGGGATGGGAGTATGGTTGTTGGAGTTATTGTGTGGGTTGGAGGCTGTGGTTATTTGTTTGGGGGAGGGGAGTTTGGTTGTTGGAGTGATTGTGTGGGTTGGAGGTTGGTTGGAGGCTGTGTTAATTTGTTTGGGGGTTCTCTGGTTGTTGGATTAATTGATGGTTGTATATTGTTCCTTGTGATGTGTTGCATGCTGATACTCTTTGGCCCTGTGATGATTTGTTGTGTGTTGATATTACTGATACTTTATGCATGATAAAGTCACCCCTCTAGTTAGGTATGGAGGCTTATTTGTGAGTTCATATAAACACTAAGATCTGAGGGATTACAAAAGCCATACACTGACATTACAAAAGCCACCCCTTTACAAGGTTTGGAGGCTGCCCTATGATGACAATTTTCTGAGGGATTAGGTTTCAGAAGCCACCCCTTTACAAGGTTAGGAGGCTGCCCTATGATGATAATTTTCTGAGGGATTAGGATTTTAGAAGCCACCCCTATACATGTAGGTTTGGAGGCTGTACAAAAGATGTCAAAAAACAGTTGATAGCATAAGCCACACCTAATCTTGAGGCTTACACACCCAACTGCCAAAAAATGCTTCCTAATGACTGAAATTATAAACCTACAGCCCTACATATATGTGAGATGTCATATGCTGTGCCAGCATCATTTTCACTCTGTTGGAGGTATGCCACTGCAGCCTTGACAACATGTTCTTCAACCTCTAGAGTGTGTGGAAGTATGCCCATCCTTGACAATCTATCTTTGTTGATGTGTGGAGTTTTGTAGCCATTTCCCCCTTCCACTTTCAAGATCTCTGTTAAACAAGTTTGAAGAGTTAGAAATACTTTGTTGAGTGTTTGTGCACTAAGTTCTTCAAATGAGCTTTGCACATTGCTCAACAAGTCATCCACTCCCCTAGCCAGCTTGTCATCTTGTATAGACTGTATTGCTCTGAAAAAACCTAAATCCAAGACATTACAATCTGGGGAATTGGGTGGTTGACAAATGATATGGAATGTGAAGCCATCTGTGTTTGCAATTGCCTGAAATTCTGCATCATTATGCATGATGTGGGGTCTTGCATTGTCTTATTGTATGAATATGTCCTTGCTTATGTTATCTGGCCATTTAGCCTTGATTGTTGGTATGATCTGCATAAGGGGTGCTTATGTGAGTTCTGGATTATGAAAAGGGAACAAAAATAGTGTACCTTTTGAATAAGGCAGTCTCTCATGACTTCCTTGTTCACTGATTGAATTGGCTTTGTCTCTAAGGTGCCCTTTGCTCTGTTCTTGGATTTTCTCTGTGCTGGCTCTTTTGTTGTGAATGGAAAGATGCCTATTTTTCCATCAAATATGACATCCCCATCTTCTCCAAAGTATGGTCTGCAAACAGCACACATAAACATCACCTTTGTTATAAACCGCTTTGACTTACATGACCTATATGGTTCTTCCTCATCTGGCAGCAGGTAGTATCTATCCGTAGTCTTTGTCATGAAAAACCATTTTTCATCTAGTGCACTACATTGTGCATTGTGTGGTATTTGAGCATACCATTGTGCACCTGAGGCTGAACATGAATGAGACCCCATTTCATTCTTGCTAACTTGTTTGCGGCAGTAAGTTGGGGTTTCACAGCATTTGTGTGTGGCCTCAGTTCCCCTGCTTTCACTTTTCTGCCCACTGCACTCTTACTTAACTCCAGTTTGGCAGCCAACTTGCGGATGGTTGATCTTTCAAGGAATGAAAGAGCTCTTACTCTGTTTGAATCAAGCTGAATTCTATCTTTGCGCTTGAATCCTTTAACACGATCTTGTATGCTCACAGGTACTCCAAGCTGGATTTGGTGGCTTGCCTCTGCCCAGATTCTGTGCACAGTCTTCGTGCTCACTCCAAAGTCCTTTGTTGTCTTCACAAAACCTCCATATGCTACTTTACCTTCATGGCTCAGTTGTAGCAGCCTTTGAGCTATCAGATTTTTGGTGTCCACTCCTACAATGCGTGAGTTTTTGTCGCCGGTGATATCTCCGTCACTGTCTCCGGCACTGCCTCCAGCAGCATACTCCATTGCCCAATGATGAAAATTTTCTGAGGGCAATACTTCTATTAATCTCATTTTGTTTAGTAGGTATGCATTTGTAGCTAGTGATAGTTGGCCATACCCTACTACATTCCCTCCAAAAAAAATTTGTTTTAAGTTTAGTTTGATTTTAGATTTCCCTCCAAGCAGTTGTAATCATCAGTAGACATACATTGAGAAGTTGTAGTGTGTGGAGTTTAATAGAAGAGGCAATTTGGTTTGAAAAAGCAGTGAATGTGTATAATCTGGAGCATTGTCAATTGAGGACTTTGAATTTCAATTTATGCACACTAAAACACTCCTACAATTAACAAAACTTAATTTTCCAAATTTAATTATCCTCAATTCATCACTAATGCAAGATATTCATCAAAATACAAGATAAATACACAAGGTGGGACCCACTTTTCACTACCTACATTCATTTAAATCAAAGTCAAACAACATTTCTTAAAACCCGTGCCCGGTCAAACTGACCCGAATTATGTGGGACGGAGGGAGTATTTCTTTTCTACACTTCTTTTCATCCAAAAATAGAAATATTATGCTGCCCATGTTTATTTCTGACCTTTTCTTCACATAAACAAAAAGATATTTTTAAGGCTATCGGTGAAACCTGCAAACAATACAAAAGCAAAAATTTCAACAATTTTAAATGTTACTCCAGATATTAAAAATTAAGTGTAATTTTTGTTGGAAAAACAGTATACGTTGTCACAAATTTTAGATATAATTAGGCGCTACTTAGCTCTTTAATAGTTTGATACTGCATAAATGCTAGAACTAATCAACAATTATAAAATATTTTGGTCTTGTTTTTATTTAATATACTAGTACTATTTAATTTAGGCAATCAGTCTTATAGTTTACTCATATTTTGTTATAATATTAATATATAAAAATTGAATTCATAATTTTTTAATCTATGTTTTCTTACCTATTTCATAAAACCCAAACGAATCAGAATTGGAGATTTAATCCAAGAAAGAGTGAATTAATAGATTATAAACTCATGGCCGTTTATACTATAGGATTCATAAGGGAATGGTATCTTTTAATCAATGATACTCTATGTTTTCAATAGCTACTCATCTTGTAATGCTTATTAATATAAATTATTTTGTGCAAATGGGATACGATAATCCATCTACCACTGTAAGAACTAAGAACTGATAGAAGCAAAGCTGAAAATGTTCAGATTTTACTATAGAAGCAAAGTTGAACATCATAATATAAATTCGAAAACAAAAGGAAAGTGAAAAAATTGGGTAAAGTATACATGCTGAAAGCCTTCAACATAAAACCGGCTCTTTCTTCTGTCGAGGAGACATTATCAAATTGTATGTGAGTTGTAGAAATCTTTACAATGCAGCCGGTTGAACAAATCAATGATTATATAAACGGGGCAGATCTCTGCCCCAACCTCAAAGGGCTTGTAAAACATTACAAGACCATCGACATGCGGGAGTTTTGACACAAGACAACTAATCTTAAGAGGTGATTTTCTGATGCAAAATCGAACAATGCGCTAGTGACTGCAGCGAGTATTGATTTCCCAAGCAAGCCGAAGCACAGCTTTCTATGTTGAGTATCATGACATACCTTCGAGTCTAGTAGCCAGACGAGACAAGGATGTTGTGCTCCTTCAAGCGTTTCTGGAAATGAGCCAAGCGGTTTTGTAACTGGAGGATGCCAGCAGCCTTCTGAGATAGGATTGAGTTCAATCTTGAGATGTAATCATCTAGCCGGTTTCCAGGTTGATCAGCCTCGACCAACAGATTCATCTCCTACAAAGAGCAAACAGAAGGGATTAACAAAATTCACGTGCTTGAGGAGGGAGAAAAACCAGACATCAAAAGAAAATTTTATAAACCTCTCTAACAATCTCCATAGTCTCCTCCACCTGTTTTCTGTGGGCATGAACAAGATCTTCCTCTTCCTAAACACAGACAGCACAAATTGATTAATGCCATCATAGCAATATCTATGCCTTATTTATATCATCAAATTAGGTGCTCCTGATATTCCCTTACCTTCAATAAAGCAGTCAAATCATCATCTGAATTTGAATATTTTATTTCTGATTTAGGAGGCTCCTTCCACTTGGATTGGATATTGTCTCTCTTCATTTTCTCTTCAGGAATTGGGAGGCTGTGCAGTTCAACTCCTGAGTTTTTCTTCCAAGCTGATTTTTCTTGCTCATAGAAATCCTCGTCATAGTCTTCCCTATCAGTTTGTTCGGGCCATGAATTGCCTGTATCATCCTCAAAAGTCGTAGCAGGTGGAAGGACTGACGACAAAGGTTGTGCAATTGACTCTTTCAGGTTTGAGGTCGAGGACATCACATCTTTTTTGGTGTTGCCTCTTGAAAGGCTCTTTACCCTACAACAGAAACATATTGCTCAAGACTTAAAAATAAGTGTTTGCTGAATGAATAATTACTCATTACAAGATAGACATACCTATCAGCGTATCTTAAAGTGTTTAAGGTATGCTCACAAGATCCTGAGTTTGGTGAAATACATGATATCATAACAGTGCGAGAATTCCCGACGAAGGAATCTCGTAAAACTTCGGTTAATTTACTGCCTCTAAACGGAATGTGCCCTTGGTCATTGTCAAGTGCTCTAATACATTCCTTCAGTGCAAGCAAACTTTTGTTGATCTCCGCCCCTTCCATTCTGCATAATCCGGAAATTGGATAAGAGAGACAAATTCTTGTAATAGTCATATTTTCTTCTCTCAAACAACAGGTGAAGCCAACGAGCAATGATTTGCATTACCAAGTGTGAGAATGTCCCATGGCATAATATAGTTGTATTAAAACACTAGTAAGAAATTATGTACCTTGTTTGCTTGTCATTGTCTGTCGTATCTGCCCCACGTTCACTTCCAGCAAGGTCTATGAAGGAGAGTTTACCAACAAGTCGTGCAGGTTTAGATTCACTTCCATCCACAGACCGCTTAACAGAAAGTTGAAGAATCGCATGTGACCGAGATGATTCTTCATTTGCACCAGTGGTTCCAGTACTTCTTGTCGCATTTCCTCTCTCAATGAGCTCCTTAACTGTCTCCACATCCACTACTCGATACTCTTGCAAGCCCACAATACAAACTTGCTGCTTCCCATCCTCTCTCATACAGAGTTTCCTACAAGTACAGAAATTGAAAACTGTGAGCATGCTACTAATGGGTGAAAGCCAACTAAAGAACCCAGAGAACAAGCTTACTTTCTATCACTGAGCAGATCAAAGAGTTTTCCTCCATATATCTCAAAGAAGCTGAAAAACAATTGAAACCCTTGGTTCCTGTAGGTGTGATGAATGAGCCTCACGATATCTCTCACTGCTCTGAGGGGCAGTGGTTTCATGGTATATGTTTTGCCACTTCCTGATGAATTAGAGATTGATGAAATTGATGAACTAGTGATGACATCAAAGAAAAGGAAAAGGGTTTAAAGAGTTTTCTTTTTGGGATATGGTTGAATCATCAGAAAAGTTGAGTTAAGATACTAAAATCATTTCAGGATTGATACTCCTCTACTTAAAAGAATTATACAACATGCAGTGCCACCTGATTACAGGATAGCATGTTATTACCTGTTTGCCCATAAGCGAAGCAAGTTGCTTTTGTACGTTGGAAAATTATGGGAATGATAGGTTCTACGGTTTCACGATATACCTGGAGAAATGAAAAAAAATGAACCAGAATTAAGCAGACATCAAGATTACAGTACCAGATTCACTTCAGGTTTATATAGATTCATTTCATGTGATATAATTACCTCATCATTTGACACTTCTTCATTTAGTACAGCATCAAAAACAAATTCATGTTTCTCCTGATATTCTGTCAGGTCAACCTGTAGCACATTAAGAGTCATATAAAATGGGTATTTGGAATATACCAGATGAACAGGCATTGCCATTTCTAATTAACATTTGATTGGAGAAAGAGACATTTTAAAGAACGATTTTCCCAGAGAGTTAAGAAAGGAAAACTTGAGACGCGGTTACAACCATAACAACAAGAAAATTTGTTCTTAAAAGCTTTAAAATTTCCAAGCCAAGTTCATTACATTGCAAAAGTTACTTGTAAGATATAACTAGCAGAGATGACTTTTTCAATTTTTGAAGGTAGCTTCAAGAGTACACCCTTGAATAAAAGATGTGAATTTTACTAGAAAACAATTTTATAGGAGAGCAAAACATAACTTAATTTTAAGGAAGCAATAATCATGGACAGAGGGACGCATAACACAAAGTACTAAATGTTGATAACAATTCTATCAATTGAATTGAGAGCAACGGAATTCATAACAAGTTCTACAGACCTTGAGTTTTGTCTCATGGACAACAAGACAGTTTGAAGAGGTTTCTATGATATCTTCATCATTCTTTGCCAGTTCCCTTTTATTTAGTGGTCGTTTCCTTACCTGGTATAAATAAAATGTTTGTCAATCATATTAGGAAACAACAGTGTTGAAGTTTTACTTATATGGTCACTGCAAGAGAAATGTTGGGTAAGAAAGTGCATGCCAAAGAAAATATAACTTATGAGACCGTGAATTGATTAGTCATAAGAAGTAATAATACTAATTTACAGAAAAGTAATGCATGTTTTCGTCCTGCTGAAATGTTTAGAGTAGAACAGCTACTTGAAAAGAATAAAATACATACCACTACTTTAATCTTTGCAACGTTGCTAGCCTTCACATTGTCCGCAGTGATGCTTTTTATGACATTAGTATCAGGTAAGCCACGTGCTTTGCCAGTTTGTTTATTGATCCCCACGTATGGGTCGGAATCATCAAAACTTCTTCCTCTTGAAAAATTATTTATTGGAGGGGCATCATACAGAGAGGGAACTGACATCTATCCTCAACAATCACACCCAAATAGCCAAAAGGGAAAAGAATACAAAAAAAGAGTTAGGCAATCTCAGACAATGTAACTTGATATCTTAAATAAAACACTGATGGGGAAAGAAATTCAAGACACGTAATATGAAACATTCTGCCTTAAATCTAAATATCAAATGTATATTAACATATCAGGCGTAACTCGCGTAAAATCCATATAGCATCAATGTAGCATCAAATGCACAGAATACAAAGGGTTCAATTGTATATTGCTGCAAACCCACACGATGGAATTGTCTTGTCTGACACCCTCTATTCCCAACAAAGCCATCGAATAAGACGATGTCTAATGCTACTACTACTTTATCCACAATATACGATAGAGTTCATTTCCTGCCACATAAACTACAACTACATCCCATAAAACCAACACCCACAATATAGTGATCAACAAAAAGTCGAAAATGACTGCTCAACTTCATAAAACAAAAAATCTACCTCCGGAAGTAGCTCAGTATCGAACGAATGCAGATCTAACAGCCCCGGGCTACTCTCATTTGGATCATCGCCGTTCTTCCGCCGTGAATGCCCCGGCGGCGTCAACGGCTCCGCAAACAAATCGCTTCCACTGTACATCCTCTGAGTCTGCAAACTCCCGTACATTCTAGAACCCTGACCGCCTCCATTGTAATATCCAAAATCCTAATTTCAAATCAAACAAACAAAATAAAAAGGAAATCAAATTTCTCGGTTTCAGCTCATGGAATCAGATCTGAAAAAGTTCAAATCCACCAAAAAAAAAATTTTTAAAAAAGCAGAAAATTTACCTGAACTGGAGGAGCCGCATTGTTCGATGACTGTAGATGCTGCAGGCCAGCTGATTGCAACCATCGGCCATTCGATGAAGCTTCCATGAATTGGTCGGAGTACTGCCGCTGATGGTGCGCCGCCGCCGCCGCCGCCGCGCCGGATCTCTGCCTTCCCACCGCATTCATCTTCTCTCACCAACCACGGTTAAAAAAATAAGAAGATGGAAATCCAACAGCGCTCTCACTCAATCTCTCAAAGCAATCGCCTCTGTTCAAATACTACCAAAAATACCTCCAATCCAACACAAGGAGTGGAATTTTTCTAGAGAGAGAAACTCCAGTTGTAGCAACCGCGCTTTAAAAACTGCGACATAGATTGAAGAGTTGCAGAGAAGAAAACAGTGAGGGCTGAGTTTTTCCTCTGTGTTTTTTTCAAAATAAAATGTTTAATTTAAATGTTTAAAAAGTGATTAATTGATTAATTATATTGAATAGTTTATTAGTAGTAGCGGAAATGGTGAGTGAGAATTTGAATTTTGAAGTGGCACGTGTGAAGACGACGACGCACACATACGAAGCATGTGATTGGTTGACGGTGGATGGGCCTACTAATTTTTGAATTTGTTTAGGCTACCATTGTCGTTTCACATGGTGGGGCTATGTCGTTTAGCGTCTCGCTATCCATTGCTTAATTATATATTTTCAATTTTTATATACTGTAATTTTCTAATTAAATGATCAAACCTTGATACAACCGACTGAACGAGTGTTATAACAACTCAATTAATACATAATTAATCTCTGATAAATATGAGTGCAATATGTGATAAAGCTCTTAAACATAATTATTTCATCGGAAATACTATAAAATATTAAAAATGAAATTTTCATGGTTCGCTTTTACAACTTCAAGAACGTTAACAAGTTAAATAAAATTTTTATTCACATAGATTTTATAAATTCATTAATTCTTATAACAATTTTATGGGGCATTAACATAATAAACATTGAGTTAAATATAGTCTATATCCAATGTAATCAAATACTACAATATTCTAATATTTCTAAAATTTTAATGTACTTCATGACTACATTATGATTTATTTAGAATATTTGTAACAAGTTTTCCAAGAGTCATGGTGTGACTGGAGATGAAAAATCAAGGTTACCCGAACTTCCATTTTTCGTCGAGGATCGATGTTACGTAAAAAGTAGATAGTCATATATTATCATATAGACTTAAAAAAAACATGACAAACTGGAATTGCTTCTACTGATGCTAGACTGGATGTGGTTCATCTATATTTCACTTTGTTACTTAGTACTCCGTATTTTAGCCTCTAATATACTTCAACAGATGCATAAATCCAAGAATATACGAAGAATAGTCTGATTTTGTCATTTTGGGATGTCCATAAAAAATAGTCTCATTTCTAAAAATTGAAAGTTTCTCTTTTATACTTTTTCAACTTTATGTTATCTTTCTCTTAATTACCCACTTTTTCTCCACATTTATCTTACTTTATCCACTTTTCTCATATTCTCTCTTACTTTACTAATTTCTAAAATACGCGTCGTCCATAAAGGGACTATTTTTTCCTGACGGAGAGAGTAGTACAATCCAAATAAAACGTGGTGCCACAATGCATATTTTTATATACTCCTTATCAAGCTTTCGCCATTTGCACTCGAATTTAATTAAAGAATTTCATACGTCTATAATCACTAAATCTAACGCAAGCTTTAAATGAGAACAAATTATTGAGCCACCTCCGGTGTTGACAAATAAGGATTCGTGTGACATATGGAATTGGAATTAGAATTAGAATTGGAATTGGAATTAGAATTGGAATTAAAATTTTTAATTTTTAATTAAATATTTAATATTGTAAAAATATTTGATTTTGCAATTGAGTTCAATTCCTTCATTTTCAAATCTTTTAATTTCATAATTTGATTTCAATATTTTAAAAAGATAATTGAAATTTCGAATAGTTATTACTCCCTCCGTCCCGCTTTAGGAGTCCCGGTTGATCAATTTCGGGTGTCCCGCTTTAGGAGTCCCGGTTGGGATAAACTAATAAAAATGCTTACAAAGTAAGTAAAAAAGTATTAAAAGTGGGTCTCAACATCCACTACAACATTTATTTATTACACACTCAATTAAAAGTGGGTCTCAACATCCACTACAACATTTATTTATTACAAATTCAAACACTTTCTTAAAACATGTGTCCGACCCAACCGGGACTCTTAAAGCAGAACGGAGGGAGTATAAGTTAAATACATTCACTATATATATCCATCACACACACACACGACATACACACATACACAAAATACACATATTGCACACACTGCACACACATCACACAATTAGACTGTCGTACGTCTTGTTGAAATGGTCCTGTGGGCCGTTGTCAGCCCAAACGAAGTATGCCTAGCGGTGCAGCCCAAACTAGTCTACTACCGAATTAGGGCTGCACACATTTTCCGTCTTGTTAAAATCCTCATCATCAACCTGCGGAACCTTTTTTCCATCTTCTCTACTCCAGCAGCTTCTACTTGTGTTTTTCACGGATTTCTACCAATTTTAAACTAAAAGTCTCATCTACACATGCAAATATACTCCAATATATTATAAAAGTGATGGATAACATGAGACATAAATCAACCTATTAGAGGAGTATATGAATACTTTGTGAATGTTGATTATAGTGATAGTAAATCTTGGTTTCAAATTTCACTATACTTTGTGGTACTAGAATTGTGGCATTTCATATTCAGTCGGTCGTCGGTTATGTAGGGGGTGTTACATAAATGATCCAATCACAATCTTCATTCGCCGGTGAATTCTGTAATCTGTGATGGAAGAAGAATAACGTGGTATGACCTAATTCTATGGTATAAAAGTGGGTAAATAAAGTAGATAAAGTAAGAGTGAGAAAAAAGTAGAGAGAATAAAATAGAAAAGTGAATTCCCTAGAAGGAGTATCAAAACAGAAATGAAATTCCTAGATGCAAACATTTATGGTAAATGCTTAGGAAATATTTGGCGGCCATGCCACCTTAGTGGTCTCTGGACTATCCGTCGGTATTGTGACCAGGAAATTGTTGGAATCCGAATCTGTATGACCTCCCTAGAGGCGTACTTATTTTGGTTTTCACAGTTGTGAGATACATAAATTGTTTTGTGGTTGTTTGCAATTATGTATCAAGCATAGTATGTGATAAATAGATTTATTTCTTCTCAGCCAAATTCTTAATAATGTCTGCGAACCTTAATGAAATCAAACTCGAAGGCCAAAATTATGTAGACTGGAAATATAAAATGGATAAGATTCTCGTTGCTGAAAACTTAAAGTTTGTATTCACCAATTCATGTCCTCTATTTCCTTGACAAAATTCTATAAAGAAAGTTTAAGAATGCATTTCATGCATGTGCCTGACAAGTTCTTTGAGATAGAAGGTCAAACTACTTTCTTTTAAGTAGTAAGACACGTCTTGGTTTATATTGATGAAACAGGAATATCCAATAAGGACGATGCCCAAATTCTATTGGAATATCCACAAGAGATAGAATGTTTTGAGGAATCTTCTGATTCAGTTACTCAAATAGTTTCTACACTCAGTTCATCGCCAAATATAGTAGGAAGTGATTATATGAAGGTTGTTACTTAAAAGTTGGAAACCTTCTACATGATATTCACTTTATTACTTTTGGAGGAAGATAACATGATAGTTGACGAATTCATTAAGGCTGCATCTTTCCTATGTCTTAGTTCAATCGAATAGAAGACTAGCAATGGAAAGAAGGAAGAGCTGAACTGTCATCAATGAAAGCTATAAAGGCACGAAAAATTAGGTTAAAAGGCAAAAGAGAAGATGCATTGTGAGTCGGATTGACCTCTTCTACAGAAGGACAATGACTTAGATAACAATGCAATTTCTAAAAGAGAATCTAGATCCAGTTGGGCAGTTGTTGCAGTGGGAACTATTTTTTTATGCTCACTTTATTGTTTTGTTGTGATGTATAAGACTTTGTTTTATTGGTACAGTTTAGTTTGGAAAGAATTCAGTTTCAGTTTCTAAACTTGTTAATGATTAAATGATGTTCAATGTCATTTGATAATGCGTGCATTATTGAGAAATGTGGATCGAATATCTATCAAAGTACCATAGAAAAACAAATTATACATCATAGTATCTAAACAATATAATTGCAAAAAGATTGAGTTTAACACGACAGTTCAACTTCTTAAACAATGAATGATAAAGTATTTATGGTACTTAAACATAAGGCCAAGAAAATACTTAGTAATTGTTCAAACTAATTTTGTGTAACTCAAGTGACTATCAAGATTTTATCAACTTGTTTGTTAAATAGCTTAAAGGTCAAGTAAGTCTGGTTGATGCACTATAAGTTAGAATCCTTTGGTGGTTCAAGGGATTCAGAATACTTATAGAGATGCAACATAGAAAGACTAGTAAGTCTCAATGGTTTACACCATAGGAGACGAGCAAATGAGTTAAGATCAGTAGTGGGAGTTAAATCCTAGTTGACTACTCCAAGCATTCTTCTAAAGAATGGGATAGTCATATAAGAAGATATCGAAGTCTCTCGAAGACAAGTTCAATAAGTGAACAGTTTTACTCAATAACATCTTATCATTGGTGGGATATACGTTGGAAACAACGAGTTATACCTTAAAGAAACTATCATAACATCAGTACCTTCTACAACACACGAGTTGTGGACTAGAGGCAAGTTTAGTCCAGCACATCTCAAGGTGTGGAGTTATTCCAACACATGTTTTGGAAAAGGTATCCAAGTAATTGGAGTTGTGTACTGAGGTATGTTTTAAGGTTGTCCCAAATGATAGAAAAGGTACAGGTTCTATAATCTTCACGGCAAGATATGTGTTTGTTTACACGAATACTAGATTCTTTGATGAAGATTATGAGGAGAAATACAAGCCTAACAAACATGATAATTCTCAAGATAATGAGAATATCTATTTTCCATCTTAACCAAGAAGTCATATCATTAGAAACTTATGCACTAAGAAAATCATCGTTTGTACCTAAGATTGTAAGAGTTGTATCGTAGTGGGAGCGTTCTTTGCGAACATAATAAGTTCATGGGTCTAAAAGAGTCTTAAGACTCAGTCTTAGATCAACTTGAACATAATACCTGTAACTACAAGGACGCAATGACTTATTCAGATAATCATTCTTGATAAGATGATAGATTCTGAATAACAATCTTAAATAGACAAGAATGTTTGCAAGACTTGCGATACTACCCATAGACTATTTCAGTCAGTGGGAGCTAGTGGACCTGCAAGTGTAAGCATGGATCTCAAAAGGCTAGAATAATGGCAAAGGGTTATACCCAGAGAGAATTATATTCTCGCCTGCCATTTTTGCCTAAGTCGATCTGTATATTGTCTATTGTAGCCTACATAAATTAGGATGTATGTACTATGATTGTCAAGACAGTTTTCTTTAAGTAGAAGTCTTGAGGAGATCATCTGCATGGAACATCTTAATGGTTATGTAATACATGGCAAGAAAGTTGAAAGTGCACTATATTTAATATTCTTGGTACTCTACGATGATGACATCTATAAAAGTTGATAAACAACTAAGAGGGTTATCTAGCGTAGGAAACTGGTCGTCTACCCAGTTTAAGGATGATGGATTTAAGATAATCTAGTTACATTCTAAGCATCTGTGTCATTAGATTGCTAGAAAAAGAATGTATGTTTTCTTAAAGAATCCTACGTCTACACAATACTTAGACACTTTAGCATTGAAAATTCCAAGAAAAAGTTTTTCTTTTTCTAGACGGAATTATTTTGTCTCTAGTCAAGTGTTTTTCGACATTGAATGAGATCAAGAAGAATGAGTCAAGTTCCATAATTGGAAGTCTTATATATGCTATGAAGTGTATTAAGTTAGATATTAGCTTTGCCGTTGGCATAGAAGCATGATATCATTTTAACCATGGCCAAGGACATTGGATTGGGTAAAGAATATACTATAGTACTTGAAGAAGACTAAACAGTATGGTCTAGTTTACCAGACATCCATGTTATGTCCTTTAGGTTACATCGACTCGATTTTATAATTGATCGGTGATCGAGTCATCCTCTGACCATGTGTTCACTTTAGGAGTTGAATACTGAGACATGAAGGAGTGTTGATCAAATCATAGACTCCATCATGAAAATTACAAGTGTTGTTTCATCGGAAACTACTAAGGTAGTTGTTCATCTCAGTAACATCCTAATAGCTTTGACCGTGATTCTGAGTATGTGTATGAGTATTATATTTTGTTATAATTGCTCTAGTCATATGTCTAACTCGAGGGAAACACGATCTGATAAACTAAGCAATCACATAGAGATGAAGCATGAAATTAATTAAGGATTAAGTGCGCAACAAGACGTTATGGTTTCCAAGATATCATCAGAGAACAACCTGGCAGAACTTTTCACAAAATGCCTGTATGGCAACATGTTTTACACATGAGGTGAAAAGTACGGTAGTTCGATGTATCATGGCCCGAGACCTGCTTAGAGTATAAGTGGGAGAGTTTTGGCAATGGGTATACTTGAAAGCATGATTTTGAGTATAAGTGGGAGATTGTTAGGATTGGTATACTGAAAAGCATATTTCAAGCATGTTCCACGGATAGAATTGCTTGTATACAATAAACTCTACAATCCACTTTTAACCCAAGGCGAGAATAATTAATTTTATCGCATTGGTGTTTGCTTATGCATTTATAAGATGTTTCTCAAACATTTAAATGTATAAGAAGCAAATAAGTCTAATTCTTCTGCATAGTAGACTGGTCGTGAACGACGTTCACAGAAGGTGACGCAGTCGGTCCTTTGTAGAAGAGAAATAAAATTTCACAACCCAGATAGGCTTTGGCTACCTATCGTGAAAGGTTGCAGTGTCAGTCCGCATGTTTCCTTACCTTAGGAAATAAATGACACTGGTGTGGTATAGCACTGAAGGATCTAACAGTTGAGATAAGTCTTTCTTGTTATTTACTGAAAGACGAGGTCTCGGTGATTGTTATTTCTTAATCATTGTTGACATAATATTGAGCATACGATATTGATTATGCACTACTTTGATTTATCAAATGGTGCGGATTTTTCACAATCCAAGAATCCTGATATCTTGGGTAGTGGTGATTAATGTCTAGAGGTGCTAGTATTGTTATTGCAATGAATCGTGTGCTGGGTGAGTCCAGTTTGATAATATCCTCAAGAGGTGTTCGAAAAAGGTTTTATTATTCAGAAACCGGCCGGTTGGAATTTATTCCAGAATAATAAATAAAGATTTTGAACTAGACAACTCTTGGAAAAAGATATTAATTAATTAAAGTCAAATAGCAGGCTTAAATTAATTAATGGATATTTATATCTTAAACACGGGAAATAATAAATTAAAGAGGTAAAGCCCGGATTACTCGTAATTTGGGATTGGATGGGCAGTCAATATTATTATACTATAGTGGATGATAATAATATTCTATTGGACTTGTATTAAATTGGGGCTCAATTTAATTAGTAAAAGTCCAACAGGTTTGGCCCAAGTCCAACCTCCATGGATCCCTAATCTGGCCCATCATAACTCTATATAAAAGGAGATTAGAAAGGAGATTCAATGACAATTTAAGAGTTAATTTTCATGCTCCCCTCTGGGAGTGGATGAAAAAATCGGTTTTTGACAAAACTGATATTCAGTCTCCGTTCTAATCAAGTCCTTTTCGATTCTGACAAGCTTTGCCCACCCAAAGGTCATTATCTGAGTTCGGGATACAGATTAGAAGATTCGTGGTTGAGTACAAAGATCATTACGTGGAGAAGGCGCAAGCAATCGTCGATTCTTTGGAGAATCAGATCGGTAATCCTAAACCGTAGAATATCATGTATTAGGATTTTAATTCCTTAAGCATGATTTTTGTGCGTTCTTGTGTGCAATTCAATGTTTAACATGTGAATCAATTAATCCATAATCGGTCAAATAGATCCATATGTATGATTCTAATTGTGAAGATGATCTTTTTGTAGTATTTTTCTACTCCTATATAATATAAGCTTATATTGGAATATTACAAGCAGCCACTACAGAAGTAATATTGTACTGCCTTCCAAATCCGAAATTACAAGTATTCCGGGTTTCCTTTAATTGCATTTAATTTATTTCCCGCGCTTAAGATAGAAACATCCATTAATTAATATTGTCTGCTATGGACTTAATTAATTAACATATTTTAATCTCCAAGAGTGGACTTAGCAAGAAACTCTTATTTATTATTCTTGGAGTAATTAAACTCCAACTAGCTAGGTTCTGAATAACAAAACCTTGTTTCGAGCCTCTTGTGGATGTTATCAAACGAGACTCCCCTCGCGCACGATTCAACGTAATAGCAATCCTAGCACCGCTAGATAATGATCGTAACTACCCAATATACCTGGATCGTTGGGTGACGAAAAACCTGCACCTTTGGTAAGTCAAAGTAGTA
Organism: Salvia splendens; assembly: GCF_004379255.2. Lineage (NCBI taxonomy): Eukaryota > Viridiplantae > Streptophyta > Magnoliopsida > Lamiales > Lamiaceae > Salvia > Salvia splendens. Next base: position 76,164 of record NW_024598869.1, read on the forward strand.
GATACTCAATATCGTATGCTCAATTGTAACGTACATTGATTAAGAAATTAATTATCAAGACCTCGTCTTTCAGTAGATAGCATAAAGACTCGTCTTGCTGTTAGATCCATTCAGTGCTATACCACACCAACGTCATCTTATTTCAATAAGGCTTAGAAATAATCGGACTGACATTGCAACCTTTCACGATAGGTAGTCTAGGCTAGAGGTCACCAATCCGAACCGAACCGGACGAACCGGCCCGGAACCGTCACCGGCAGTTCTGAACCGAAACCGGAACCGTCGGCGGCGGTTCGAACCGGTACCGGAACCGCCGGTTCCGCCGGGTCGGTTCCAGGTCCCATATTTCGCGAACCGTACTCGGCGGTTCCGAAACACCGGTTTCGCCGGAACCGCCGGTTCGGCGGTTCCCGACACCTTTTCAGACCTACTTCTTAGCCTTTTCAGAAACCGCTCCCCCGGCCGCCGGTTTGGTCAGAAACCGTTGACGGAAACCGCCGGTTTCGGTGAATTTCTCTCTCAATCTCAATTTCTCTATTCTCCATCCTCATTCTCTCAAGTTGTTTACGTTATTTGCGCTCATAATTTACTCACGTTGTTCACGTTATCATATTCACACAATCACACTACTCTCTACTCTCCACTTTGAATTTCCATAAATATCATGTCTTCATCTCGTCGTGGCGGTGATCGAGGAAAGGGACTTGCCCAAGATCAAAGTGATACTCGTCGTCGCCGTGCCCCTATTAGAGCACAAGTTGCGGAGGAGGTGGGAAGGCGAGCCGCTCTTCGAGCACAAGTAAGTTCTAATGTGTTTTATTTTTATGTTAGTATTAAATTCATTTGTGTTAGTATTTTTACTTAGTCGTATCGTATAATTTTCGTAGGAGGAAGAAGATAGAAATGCGGCCTTGTTACTTGCCCTCGGCGGGCCCGACGACGACGACCAATAAGGGGGGCATTCACATTCGGCTTCGCGGTTCGAGTACGATGTGAATCTATCGTCGGACGAAGACGATGATGGATCGCATCAATTTCCCCTTCTAGCACCGGCCAAGTAAGCGAAAATGATGATGAGGAGGCCGATGCTCCTCCTCCTTCCGCAGGACGACAAAAGAAGAAGATGCCTCCCAAGTTGAAATCTGATATCTTCACCAAACATTACAAGAAGGTACCGGTTGTAATTTCAAATCCTAATGATCCGACCACTACCGTGGAGACAAGTGAGTTCAAAGCATATTGCAACTATTGCGATAAAGTCTATCCCTTTGGAACCGGTGGGGGATATGGTACTCTCCATAAGCATTTGAAGACAAAACACCCCGTGGAATATGGGCATACTAAGTCTCAAACCCAAATCAACTTCCCCTCCGGCTTATCGTCTCAAACAGGTACGCCACTATTTAAATATGATCCTAAAAATGTTACCGATACCATGGTAAGATGGGCGGCAATGAAACATTTGCCGTTCAATTTTTTTAATGATAGAAAATATGAAATTACTATGCAACAAGCTTTTAATGTTGCTGCAAAAAGAATTCCCCCCTCTACTGCTCAAAGATCTAACAACCGTCAGTTTTTTGACAAAAAATGGAGATTGGAAAATTTCTATCCACCTTGGGGCACAAAGTTAATATTTGCTCCGATGTGTGGACTGATTCTTTCCAACGAAATTCCTACATGGGAATTTCATGTCATTTTATAGACAATAGTTGGTCTTTAAATAAACGTTTAATTGGTTTTAGACAATTTCCTTCCCCACACACCGCACAAGCAATTGCATCTCTAATTATTCAAGTTTTGAATGAGTATGAGTTATGCAACAAGATATTTTCGGTTGGTTTTGATAACGCAACCGCCAACACCGCAAGTATATCCGATTTAATTGCGGCTTGTTCCCCGGTGATAAGTGGTAAGTATTTTCACCAACGATGTATTTGTCATATTTTAAACTTATGTGTACAAGATGCTTTGTCTTTATGGCAAAGACATATTCAACCTATTACTACAGCTGTATCCTTGATCCACTGGAAGCCTCAAATTGGCAAGGCGTGGAAGAAGTATTGCCACTCGAAGAAAATAAGGTACACAAAGTTTACTTTAGACGTGTCTACTAGATGGAACTCTACATATGACATGTTGCAATCTACATTGGAGCATATAGATTATTTAGTTGATTTTTATAGAACTTACCCTCTTGATGATTTGTATCTAACATCTTCTTGTTGGGAACAAAGCATGAGCTTATTTAAATTATTCAAAGGTTTTCGAAATGCCACTATGGAGTTATCGGGTGTGTATTATTGCACATCTGTTCGTGTTTTAGAACATTGCATTATCATATCACTTGGTTTTAAAACTGCAATGAAAAATTCCACAAACAATCTTGAGCTAATGTGTGTTTTATATTACATGGTTGAAAAATGACTCAAGTATTTCAATGAGATCCCAACTGTTTTTTTGCTTGCCAAAGTTTTGGATCCAAAGTGGAAACTAGTTGGTACTTTCAAAATTTTAGAATTTTATTACAACAATTTGGCTTCTATTGATCTTGAACCACTACGAGCTTTGCAAACTGACGAAGACGACGACAACTACATAAACCTTGCCCAAACATTCCAAATAAACCTCCCCCACCTCCCAAGCCTCCAAAGAAATTTTGAGTTCGACTTGCGGGCTCTCTTTCACGATTACGAAGCCAAGTACAACACTACCCACCAAGTTCGACCTAGACCCCCCCGTCAAACACATAACTTTGGCTTCTTCCAAGTTGATGACCCCGGCGCCCAATCCCAATTGGCGAACCTATACGGCTTCAGCAGCGGAGGAAGGATGGCACATTCGACAAGTGAGTTAGATTTATATTTTGACTCACATTTTTCATTAAATGAGGAAGAAGGAGGTCCCGTTCCCCAACAAATCGACGTCCTAGAATGGTGGGGATCACACGAGAAAGATTTTCCAATCCTTGCATCAATGGCCGAGGAGATCTTTGCGGTTCCGGCTTCCACTGTCGCCGTCGAGTCCGCCTTTAGTGTTGGAGGCAACGTCTTGGACGACCGAAGAAGTAGACTCACCGGGCAAAACATGGAAGCCACCATGTTACTTGATGGTTGGTGCTCCGCCGAAATTAGAGACCAAGAACCGAATTGGGACAATCAAGTAGTACAACCCGACCAAGACTACTTCCCCGACGAAGAAGAGTAGGCGCCAATTCCTCCAATCAAGCCAAATAGGTAAGCAAGGTAAGAGAACTACGTGGACTTTGATTCCTAAATGCAATTGATCATTGAGGATACGTAGGCATCTCAACTTAAATTTCAACTTAAATTTTAAATTTAAGTTTAAATTTAATTTGAGCTCAAGTTCTTTTCCTTTATTTCTTTTTTCTCCCCTTTGTTTCGAATATGTAATTTTGTAAATTGTAATCAAAACTTTAAGTTTTTGTAATTTATAATTTTGAAGTTGTAATTTCTAATTTTTATGTTGTAATTTGTAATTTTAAAGTTGTAATTTGTAATTTTAAAGTTGTTTGTAGTTTGCAATTTTAAAGTTGTAATTTGTAATTTTAAAGTTGTAATTTGTATCAATAAAATTGCATTTGAACATCGCTTTATTCTAATTGTATTTATGCAAATATATCTACATATTTTACTTGAATTAATAAACTTTAACCGCCGAACCGGATGAACCGGCCCGGAACCGTCCCGGAACCGGGCAAACCTAGGCGGTTCCGCGGTTCACGTGAACCGGCGGTTCACGGTTCCGGAACCGGAACCGCCGATCCTTGGCCGGGCCGGTTCCGGTTCCACTTATTTTTTAACCGGAACCGGCGGTTCCGAACCGTGAACCGCCGGTTCCCGAACCGTGGTGACGTCTAGTCTAGGCCTATCTAGGTTGTGAAATTCTTATTTTTCTTTGTTTAGAATTGACCGTGTTACCTTAAATTGGACGACGCCCACAACCGGTCTACTAAAACAAAGACTTAGACTTTGTTACGTTTGCTTATACATTTAAATATGCAATAAACAACCATTAAATGTAAAACATAACAACATTATGACAAAAAAATAATCTGTTGCATTTATTGGAAAATAACAATTAGAGTTTTACAGTATCCAATCACTCGAAAGGTGATTTCTAGTATACAAAACCCTAACAATCTCCCACGTATACTCAAAGCAGCTTTCGAGTATACAAAATGGTACTGCACACGTCTAAAATTTCTCCCACTTATACTGAAAGCGAGTTGAGGTCTTGAATGAGTCGAACTCTCATCTCTTCAACGTGGCACTCGAACGGTTTCACCGCCAAGCCTTTGTAAAAGGATCTGTCAGGTTGTTCTCTGACGCAATCTTGACCACTTGTATGTCTCATCTCTGCACTATATCCCTGATGATATGATATTTCCGCTCTATGTGTTTGCTCGCTTTGTGAGCTCCTGGTTCTTTCGAGTTTGCCACAGCACCAGAATTGTCACAATAAATGGTGATGCTCTTGGGCAGATTCGAAACCATACCTAAATCCATAAGGAAGTTCTTGAACCATACAGCCTCTTTTGCAGCCTCCAAAGTGGCCACATACTCGGCTTCCATGGTAGAGTCCGCGATGCATTTCTGCTTCACACTCTTCAAAATTACGGCTCCACCTCCTAAGGTGAACACATATCCTGAAGTAGATTTTCTCGAGTCCTGATCAGCTTGAAAGTCTGAGTCAGTATATCCCAAAGGACAGAGCTCGGCTGCATTGTAAACTAGAGCATAGTCCTTAGTCCGTTTAAGGTACTTGAGTATGTTCTTTACGGCATTCCAATGTCCTTGGCCCGGATTCGACTGATATCTTGCCACCATGCCAACAGCAAATCAAATATCTGGTCTAGTACAAAGCATAGCATACATGAGACTTCTAACTGCCGAAGCATATGGAATCCTTCTCATTGCTTGTATCTCAGACGGCATTTTAGGGCACATCTCTTAAGAAAAATGGATGCCATGTCTAAAAGGTAAGAAACCTTTCTTGGTGTCCTGCATGCTAAAACGACTAAGTACTGTGTTGATGTAAGGTTCTTGAGATAAGCACAACATCTTCTTTTCTCGATTCCGAAGAACCTTGATCCCGAGGATGTGTCCCGCGTCTCCCATATCTTTCATCTCGAACTGGTTCGACAACCATGTTCGTACTGATGACAACATCTTTTTATTGTTTCCAATTAGGAGAATGTCATCTACATATAAAACTAAGAACACCACATTCCCCTTATCAACTTTCTTATACACGCAGCTTTCACTTGGGCACTTTTTGAATCCAAACTTGCGAACAGTTTGATCGAAACATTGGTTCCGCGATCTAGATGCTTGCTTGAGGCCATAAATGGCCTTCTTAAGCTCCAAACCATGTGTTCGTTGCCCTTTATGGCATATCCTTCGGGTTGTTCCATGTAGATGGTCTCCTCAAGACCGCCGTTTAAAAACGCAGTCTTAACGTCCATCTGCCATACATCCCAATCCATATAAGCTGCAATAGACAATAGTGTCCGCATCGATTTGAGCATGACCACTGGGGAGAAGGTCTCGTCATAATCGACGTCTTCCTTTTGGGTATACCCCTTGGACACTAGTCTTGCCTTAAAGACTTTAACTCGTCCATCGGGTCCACGTTTAGGTTTATATATCTACTTGCTCCCAATGACAGTACAGCCTTCGGGTAGGACGGAAAAATCGTAGACATCTTTGTTTATCATAGATTGTAGTTCCGAATCCATTGCTTTCACCCATTCGCAATGATCGACAGCGCCTCCGCAAAGTTCCAGGGATCTATTACATTGCTGTCCGAGGAGTGATCCATAGATTCTCCCAAACCAATGTATCTGTCGGGCTCTTGCGAGACCCTCCCATTGCGGCGCGGCACTACAATATTTTGAGTAGAAGTTGAAGTTTTGGGGATTGTTTGTACACTTGGTACTTGTTCTTGGTTAATGGAACTTGTGACAGAAGTTAGCTCATCAAGAGCCACTTCACTGCTGGGTTTATGATTCATTACATAGTCTTCCTCTAAGAATGTCGCGTGAGTACTCACAATGACTTTCTTGTCTTGGAGACTAAAGAATTCATAGCCTTTCGTCCCTCTGGGGTATCCTATAAACAAACATATCTCTGTCCTTGATCCTGGCTTAGTTGGATCCTTTCCAATACATGAGCCGGGCAACCCCAAATCATGAGATGTGCTAGATTGGGCTTGCGGCCAGTCCACAACTCATAAGGAGTAGTAGGTACGGATTTTGATGGTAAATTATCTAAAATATGGCTTGTAGAAAGCAAGGCATGTCCCCAAAACGAAATAGGCAGACGTGCATAACTCATCATCGATTGAACCATATTAACAAGGTCTTGTTCCTTCTTTCAGCCACGTCGTTCTGCTGGGGCGTGCCCGGCGCAGTCAGTTGGGATTCAATTCCCGACTCCGATAAGTAGTCCAAAAATTCGGCATTGAGGTATTCGCCTCCACGATCAGATCGTAGGCTTTCGATATTCTTTCCATGATACTTCTCCACAAGAGTCTTAAAGTCTTTAAACTTGTCAAAAGACTCCGACTTGTGACGCAATCAAATAGACATATCCAATTTTCGAGAAGTCATCAATAAATGTGATGAAGTATCGAAAACCACCTCTTGCCTCCGTAGACATTGGTCCACATACATCAGAATTAACGAGCTCAAGTACTTCCTTGGCCCTATTTCCCTTAGCCTTAAAGGCCTCTTGGTCATCTTGCTTTCTAAGCACGACCTCACACTCATGAAAAGGTTCCTCCTCTAGACATTTGATAAAATCTTGTTGAACAAGAGAATGGATCCTCCTTTCATTTGCATGGCCAAGTCTAAGGTGCCATAAGTACGTTTCGTTCATTGAACTTGAAGGTTCCTTTCGTTTCTTTGAAATTTTCGATGTTGTCTTAAGTTCTGATTTGCGATTATTAAATTGTGTAGAAGTGATTGTGTACAGATTGTTTTCCATGATACCACGACAGATATAAGAACCATCTTTCTTAATAACGCAATTGTCATTAAAGAAATCGAATATCCATCAAAAACCAATTTAGAAACTGAAATTAAATTTCTTCTAAAAGAAGGTATCAACAAAACATTCTTCAAAATCAAAAATCTATAACTACTAAAACGCAAATAAATGTCTCCCACTGCAACGGCCGCCACTTTGGTAGCGTCGCCCAGCTGGACTTCGATCTCACGATCATGTAGCCGTCTTGTCACCTGCATTAAGTCAGGATCAAAACAAATATGATCAGTGGCTCCTGTGTCAATAACCCAAGTGCAAGTAGATGTCAAAGTCAAACATGACTCAACTACTAAAGCTTGGTGCATACCTGTAGCCTTGCCCCTTTTAGGACAGTCTGGCTTCCAATGCCCCTTTTCTCCGCACTTGAAACACTTCCCCGAGGGCTTCTTGTTTCCCTTTTCTTCTTCTTTCCCTTAGCCACTTTGCCCGATTCTGAGTTCGGTGCCTTCCTTTTTCCTTTGCTAGGCTTGAAGCCAGAGGAACGAGGTGCCGAAGTCATCATGGCAGCCTTAGCCTGGACCATAAGGTCCCCTGCTGACTGAAGTTCAGTCAATAGTTCTGCCATGTGTAATTCCTTTTGTTCATCTCAAAGTTGAGCTTGAACTGCTGGAAGCTAGGGGGAAGGACTTGAAGGATTATTGTTACCTGGGACTCGAGATCGATCGTCCCTCCCAACACCTCAATATGGTTGAGGTGGCCCATCATCTCGAGGACATGGTCCCTCACAGACGAGCCCTCCTTCATTGTCTTCGACATGATACTCTGAGACTTAGCCGTTCGATTCTGAGTACCAAAAAGATTCTTGAGATTCTGCATAATTTCAGTGGCAGTTTCCATGGCAGAATGCTGATGCTTGAGTACTGAAGACATAGATGCCAACATGTAGCACTTAGCCATCTCATTCGTCTTATGCCACTTTCTATGTGCATCTCTGAGTCCTACCGCAGCGTTAGCCGCCGGTACTGGAGGTCGCGGGGTTGTGAGCACAAAGTTGTACTCTTTAGCTGTAAGAACGATGTCCAAATTTTGTTTCCATTCTATGTAATTTTGGCCCTCGAGTTTGTTTCTTTGAGAATTGCAGAAGAGGATTGAACGACATATTGACGATTTGATTTGCACTGCAAAACATAGTATTTTACTATTGTCATAAACTTATGTAAGAGGTTTGATTAGATTAACCATAAAACTTTTCAAAATCTTACAATGTAAAATTAAATTTTGTACCCTCCAGAGGAAGTCAATACGCATTAAAATCATACAATATTACTGGTTACAACACCGACGAATAGTCCAGAGACCACAGAGTGGCATGGCCGCCTAATGTTGCCTTAGCAAGACCACCGAATTTAGCATTACAGAATCTCATTTCTACAACACACTTCCATAACAATGCTTATGTGCTGCTAACAAGATCAAACTATCTCATAAATCCTGTGTGAACTTCTGAATCTCGTAGTTTCTTAGGATTATTGTCCCCACAGAGCAGGTGGCGATAATATTGGAAACCACATTCTAGTTCATACCATTTATATTTGAGAAGTCCGCCATATGAACTTGCTATTTCTTAGGATTATTGTCCCCACAGTGCAAGTGACGATAATATTAGAAAAAAACTTCATAAGTTGCAGACCAATTAGTGGAGACCATATACAAACATTGAGTTCGTAATTATAGCTTAGATATTTTGGGTTATGGTTTTTCTTTAATTATCCTTAGCCTTGAGGCAGAGAAAGGTTTGATTAAATTCTGTTGGTTTTTAATTTGCTGGATAATTAAATCTTTTATTAATTGGTATCTTCCTTTAGGAAATTATTGTTCTAGAATATAATTCTTATTCATGTCTACTATAAAATATGTCTAAAATAAATAAATTATTTACTTCTTAATAAGACATGAAAAATTAAATTCAAATTAATTCCATGTTCAAGATTAGGAAGAGATAGTGCATTATTTAATGTATTCATACATGTCTATCCTTTTTAGGATCTTAGATATATAAATATTAGGAAACTATTAAATTATTCTTATCCATATCATCTAGGAATCAAAATAATATTATTTATTTCCATAGATATAGAAATAATAAAAATATTCCTTAAATCTAGATAAATATTAGGAAACTATTAAATTATTCTCATCCATATCATCTAGGAATTAAAATAATATTATTTATTTTCCATAGATATAGAAAATAATAAAAATATTCCTAAAATCTAGGTAATCTTCCAAAAAGATTTTATTTCCATTAAATAATAATATTTTAATAATATCTTTTAATAAAATAATTAAATAATCATTAAAATAATCCTTAATCGTTATCTCATCGTACGAGGTTTGCACGAACTATGGAACGACGAAGATCCGACGAGTTCGTCGTCGAATCACGACGCACGCAGCGTCTCAGCCACCGGCGTGCTAGGTGACGCGCCAGCGTCTCGGCCACCGGCTGTCGCCCCGTCCTTCGGCCAGCGTAGCGCCACCAGGTGCAACTTGCTCTCGGCCGTCGGATGCTGACGCTCTCGGTCCCGGGCCACCGCGCGACGGCGCGCGACTCAGCGCGTCCGTCTCGGCCAGTGGCCCGGGACTCCGTCTCAGACCTTCCGCCTAGGATTGGAGTTCCCTCGCGTCTCGGTGTCTCGGCCGGTTCTCGGTCGAACCGCCGCACCACGCCAGCATCTATGTCGGTCTTGACGGGGTGCGTTTGGGCCGTGCGATCTCGGCCTGCGACGCGCACGAGCCCTCGCTCGTCCGCGCGTCGCCACGTGATCGTGGCTCCCGGCTCCCACTGTCTCGACATCCCTACCTCGGTCGCGCGTGGTGCGATCAGTCTCGGTGCGAGCGCCGACGGATTGCACGTCTCGTACGATCGAGGCAATTCAAGTTCTTTGATTTGATAGTTCTTGAGTTCATCATGCATAATAAATTAAACAAAACACCAAGAACATGCTTCGCAATCAAATTGGACATGCATACATGAATTTCGCGAACTTTAATCCAAATAATCAGAGCCGAAGACTGGCTCTGATACCAATTGAAGGGGTTGGCAGCGGAAGCATGCATGAATTTACCGATCACATAAATTTGATATATTTAGCAGATTATTTAGACAAATTCTATTTGCGTAATTATCACATGTATCTATGCTCATAACTTGAATTAAATCATGCTTTAGCATATAAAATCCCTAAAACATGCTTACTATGGAATTAGCCAATTTACCTTGTTGATTCAATCAATAATCGATGATGGCTTGCGTCTTCTCCACGTGAAGATCTTCAGTACTCGACCTCGGACCTTCTGACTGGTGTCCTGGACTATACGCTGATATTTGTGTGGGCAAATCTCACCAACGTACTAGGACTTGAATAACGAAGACAGAACTCAGCTCACGGAGGAGGCAAAATTTCGAACTCTCTCTTTCTCTGAGGGGGACGAAAATTCTCAACAAAATTATTGTGTTTTCTGTCTCATTTATTCTCCTATTTATATTAAGTCACATATTGGGCCCAGTCAGGGATCTAAGGAAGAATTTGGAACACGCCTCACCCAATTAGCTTTTTACTAATTAAATTGAACCCACAATTGAATATAAGCTTATATTGGAATATTACAAGCAGCCACTACAGAAGTAATATTGCACTGCCTTCCAAATCCGAAATTACAAGTATTCCGGGTTTCCTTTAATTGCATTTAATTTATTTCCCGCGCTTAAGATAGAAACATCCATTAATTAATTATTGTCTGCTATGGACTTAATTAATTAACATATTTTAATCTCCAAGAGTGGACTTAGCAAGAAACTCTTATTTATTATTCATAGAGTAATTAAACTCCAACTAGCTAGGTTCCGAATAATAAAACCTTGTTTCGAGCACCTCTTGTGGATGTTGTCAAACGAGACTCTCCTCTCGCACGATTCAACGTAATAGCAATCCTAGCACCGCTAGATAATGATCGCCACTACCCAATATACCTGGATCGTTGGGTGACGAAAAACCTGCACCTTTGGTAAGTCAAAGTAGTAGATACTCAATATCGTATGCTCAATGCTAACGTACATTGATTAAGAAATTAATTATCAAGACCTCGTCTTTCAGTAGATAGCATAAAGACTCGTCTTGCTGTTAGATCCATTCAGTGCTATACTACACCAACGTCATCTTATTTCAATAAGGCTTAGAAATAATCGAACTGACATTGCAACCTTTCACGATAGGTAGTCTAGGCCTATCTAGGTTGTGAAATTCTTATTTTTCTTTGTTTAGAACTGACCGTGTTACCTTAAATTGGACGACGCCCACAACCGGTCTACTAAAACAAAGACTTAGACTTTGTTACGTTTGCTTATACATTTAAATATGCAATAAACAACCATTAAATGTAAAACATAACAACATTATGACAAAAAATAATCTGTTGCATTTATTGGAAAATAACAATTAGAGTTTTACAGTATCCAATCACTCGATAGGCGATTTCTAGTATACAAAACCCTAACAGTATTTTCGGTAGGTGGGTCGAACAACGACATCAACGTCCTCAAGTCGTCGCCCCTTTTCAACGAGCAGTGCATGGGCGTTGGGACCGCCATCAGTTTCGTCGCCAACGGCAACCGACACGATATGGGCTACTATTTGGCGGATGGGATGTACCCTAGGTGGCCTGTTTTTGTGAAGACGATCAGATACCCAACAGATCCAAAGAAGATCTACTTTGCGCAACGACAGGAGGCAGCACACAAGGATGTGGAGCGGGCATTTGGTGTGCTCCAGGCTCGATGGGCGGCGGTGAAGAGTCCAACACATTTGTGGTATGAGGAATGCATTGTTGATGTCATGTATGCATGTATTATCATGCACAACATGATTGTCGAAAATGAAGGTCCAGAACTGACTGATTGGGCCAATGAAGATGCTGTCGGTCCAAGCCACGACGTGGCCACCGCCAATGTACGAATGGGGATACCTCATGGGGACGCCGAACGGGTCAGTGCATTTGTCGATCTTCGACAACAAGAAGCCCATATTCGACTCCAGAAAGATATAATTGAAGAGTTATGGGCACACAGGAGTGATATTTATAATGTAATTTGTTTAAATCGTTGTTTTTTTTGTTGAATTGTACTATTTTAATTTTTTTTATTTAATGAAATTATTATTGCACTTTCTCCATTCGTATTCGTGTCGAATTTTTTATTCCATATTTGTGAATTTGTTTATTGTTTATTATTGTGCTAGGCTATTGGGATGTCCTAGTGCTAGTCCGCTATTGTGCAGTGAGATGTCCTAGTGATGTGGCAGTGCAGTCCTAGTGACGTGACATTAGGTGTTTTTAGATTGTCTTAGTGCTATGTTATTGAGATGTCCACACTACTGTGGATGCTCCTAGATTATTTGAAATAGGACCCTCATCTCGTTTATATGAAGTACTCCATTTTATATAAACATTGCAATACTACATTTTTCATATATCAATTATGAATTGTCTATAGTTTTATAGCTTAGTTATGAAATAACAATGACTAATTATAAATTATTAATTAAAACTTTGAATTAATTAAGTACTGTGTATACATTCTAATAATTCAAATTAAATCTGCAAATACTCGTTTAAGTAGCTCATTTTCAGTAGCTGACTTTTTATGAAGTTTAAATACGAAGAAATGGAAATTCAAAAGTGAGGAAATCAATTAAAAAGGAAAGGCGAAATGCAAAATATATAATTTGCTTCGCAATTTTTATATGGTTAGCAAATAAGAATCTCCATTTTAAGGTGAAAGCTTAGAAGCTAAAGTCTCGAGCATAGAAGAAGTGTACGAAGAAACTAATGAAGAATAGTTAAGTATAAACAAGCTATTGTCGAGTAGATCTGAACTAGAAGGCATTGAAGACTTCTCAACGCTCAAACTATATAAGGAGGACAAGACAACTCCCGTCTTCATTCTCGTTTCATCCCGCCCCTTCTATTTGTCGGTTCTGGATCCATCATTGAGTAAACATATGTTCAAAAAGTTTGGGTAGAATATTAATTGCCATATAGGATAAAAAATTAATAAGAAAAAATAAGTTAAAATCTGATAAGTATAAGTTTAATACTTATTTTAAAATAAATTAAAGTTTCATGATTAATTTCATACAAATATTATGATAACTATTTATCAAATTAATCCTAAAAAAGATTGTTTATTTGTTATATCGAGTATACCAAAAAAGTAGTGTTAGTTCTACTATAAAATTTTTAAATTAACATAGCTACATTTAAATGAATTCAACATAAGGGTTTACTAGCTTAATTTGCTAACTTGTCAGTTTTTCATATAGAAAATGTCAATTATTGACGTTAGTATGTCAACACAAATCTAGTTGACATACTTATGTTATCGTGTTAATATTTTTAAAATGCAGTATAAGTTAGCAAAGTTAACAAATTAAGCTAGTTAGCAATTGATAACATCCTTTTAGTATAATCTTAATTAGTTAAAATTAACTAAAGTTTAATCCTAAGTTAGTAACGTTTTAACCACAATATTATATTATTAACATAAACTAATTAGATGCAATAATTATCACATAAATAATAAACACGTGTTGATGACCAAATATAGATGGTGGTCAATTGCGATCGATAGGCAGACGCATCACACTTACATGACATTTTATTCATTATATCACGTCACTTACTAATGTAAAATGAATATTAATATCAATATCAATTACCATGAGTTACTTAAAGTTCACAAATTTGGAATACGTAGTAATATTTCAAATATTTCAAACTATTAAAGAAAAGTTCTTTATTCAATTTAAAAAAATTAATATAAAAAATTGAAGAAGCAATTTTACTTGCATGTCACAAAATTAAGTGATAATATTTAAGGTCAAATTATATTAAGAAAATTTGTCAAAAATATATTGTAAAGATATTTATAAAATATTATGAGTATATGATAAATTTATTAAAAATATATACACTTTAAGGTATTGAGGGTATTTTCGTCCAAAAAAACTTGAAAATAGTAAAAAGTACCTCAAATGATACTAACTCAAAGTTCACGAACCTAAAATGATATTTTCAAAGTTCACGGATCTAAAATGATACTTTGGCAAAGTTCATGGACAAAAATGATGTTCCCTCTTTTAAAAAATATGTTTATGTACTCCGAGACGTCACCACGGTTCGGGAACCGGCGGTACACGGTTCGGAACCGCCGGTTCCGGTTCGAAAATAAGTGGAACCGGAACCGGCCCGGCCAAGGATCGGCGGTTCCGGTTCCGGAACCGTGAACCGCCGGTTCACGTGAACCGCGGAACCGCCTAGGTTTGCCCGGTTCCGGGCCGGTTCATCCGGTTCGGCGGTTTTTTTTTTTTTGCATTTTAAATTTGTAATTCAAGTAAAATATGTAGATATATTTGCATAAATAAAATTAGAATAAAGCGATGTTCAAATGCAATTTTATTGATACAAATTACAACTTTAAAATTACAAATTACAACTTTAAAATTGCAAACTACAAACAACTTTAAAATTACAAATTACAACTTTAAAATTACAAATTACAACATAAAAATTAGAAATTACAACTTCAAAATTATAAATTACAAAAACTTAAAGTCTTAATTACAATTTACAAAATTACATATTCGAAACAAAGGGGAGAAAAAAGAAATAAAGGAAAAGGACTTGAGCTCAAATTAAATTTAAACTTAAATTTAAAATTTAAGTTGAAATTTAAGTTGAGATGCCTACGTATCCTCAATGCTCAATTGCATTTTGGAATCAAAGTCCACGTAGTTCTCTTACCTTGCTTACCTATTTGGCTTGATTGGAGGAATTGGCGCCTACTCTTCTTCGTCGGGGAAGTAGTCTTGGTCGGGTTGTACTACTTGATTGTCCCAATTCGGTTCTTGGTCTCTAATTTCGGCGGAGCACCAATCATCAAGTAACATGGTGGCTTCCATGTTTTGCCCGGTGAGTCTACTTCTTCGGTCGTCCAAGACGTTGCTTCCAATACTAAAGGCGGACTCGACGGCGACAGTGGAAGCCGGAACCGCAAAGATCTCCTTGGCCATTGATGCAAGGATTGGAAAATCTTTCTCGTGTGATCCCCACCATTCTAGACGTCGATTTGTTGGGGAACGGGACCTCCTTCTTCCTCATTTAATGAAAAAGTGAGTCAAAATATAAATCTAACTCACTTGTCGAATGTGCCATCCTTCCTCCGCTGCTGAAGCCGTATAGGTCCGCCAATTGGGATTGGGCGTCGGGGTCATCAACTTGGAAGAAGCCAAAGTTATGTGTTTGACGGGGGCGTCGTGGGTAGTGTTGTACTTGGCTTCGTAATCGTGAAAGAGAGCCCGCAAGTCGAACTCAAAATTTCTTTGGAGGCTTGGGAGGTGGGGGAGGTTTATTTGGAATGTTTGGGCAAGGTTTATGTAGTTGTCGTCGCCTTCGTCACTTTGCAAAGCTCGGAGTGGTTCAAGATCAATAGAAGCTAAATTGTTGTAATAAAATTCTAAAATTTTGAAAGTACCAACTAGTTTCCACTTTGGATCCAAAACTTTGGCAAGCAAAAAAACAGTTGGGATCTCATTGAAATACTTGAGTCATTTTTCAACCATGTAATATAAAACACACATTAGCTCAAGATTGTTTGTGGAATTTTTCATTGCAGTTTTAAAACCAAGTGATATGATCATGCAATGTTCTAAAACACGAACGGATGTGCAATAATACACACCCGATAACTCCATAGTGGCATTTCGAAAACCTTTGAATAATTTAAATAAGCTCATGCTTTGTTCCCAACAAGAAGATGTTAGATACAAATCATCAACAGGGTAAGTTCTATAAAAATCAACTAAATAATCTATATGCTCTAATGTAGATTGCAACATGTCATATGTAGAGTTCCATCTAGTAGACACGTCTAAAGTAAACTTTGTGTACCTTATTTTCTTCGAGTGGCAATACTTCTTCCACGCCTTGCCAATTTGAGGCTTCCAGTGGATCAATGATACAGCTGTAGTAATAGGTTGAATATGTCTTTGCCATAAAGACAAAGCATCTTGTACACATAAGTTTAAAATATGACAAATACATCGTTGGTGAAAATACTTACCACTTATCACCGGGGAACAAGCCGCAATTAATCGGATATACTTGCGGTGTTGGCGGTTGCGTTATCAAAACCAACCGAAAATATCTTGTTGCATAACTCATACTCATTCAAAACTTGAATAATTAGAGATGCAATTGCTTGTGCGGTGTGTGGGGAAGGAAATTGTCTAAAACCAATTAAACGTTTATTTAAAGACCAACTATTGTCTATAAAATGACATGAAATTCCCATGTAGGAATTTCGTTGGAAAGAATCCGTCCACACATCGGAGCAAATATTAACTTTGTGCCCCAAGGTGGATAGAAATTTTCCAATCTCCCTTTTTTTGTCAAAAAACTGACGATTGTTAGATCTTTGAGCAGTAGTGGGGGGAATTCTTTTTGCAGCAACATTAAAAGCTTGTTGCATAGTAATTTCATGTTTTCTATCATTAAAAAAATTGAGCGGCAAATGTTTCATTGCCGCCCATCTTACCATGGTATCGGTAACATTTTAAGGATCATATTTAAATAGTGGCGTACCTGTTTGAGACGATGAGCCGGAGGGGAAGTTGATTTGGGTTTGGGACTTAGTATGCCCATATTCCACGGGGTGTTTTGTCTTCAAATGCTTATGGAGAGTACCATATCCCCCACCGGTTCCAAAGGGATAGACTTTATCGCAATATTGCAATATGCTTTGAACTCACTTGTCTCCACGGTAGTGGTCGGATCATTGGGATTTGAAATTACAACCGGTACCTTCTTGTAATGTTTGGTGAAGATATCGGATTTCAACTTGGGAGGCATCTTCTTCTTTTGTCGTCCTGCGGAAGGAGGAGGAGCATCGGCCTCCTCATCATCATTTTCGCTTACTTGGCCGGTGCTAGAAGGGGGGAATTGATGCGATCCATCATCGCCTTCGTCCGACGATAGATTCACATCGTACTCGAACCGGGAAGCCGAATGTGAATGCCCCCCTTGTTGGTCGTCGTCGTCGGGCCCGCCGAGGGCAAGTAACAAGGCCGCATTTCTATCTTCTTCCTCCTACGAAAATTATACGATACGGCTAAGTAAAAATACTAACACAAATGAATTTAATACTAACATAAAAATAAAACTCATTAGAACTTACTTGTGCTCGAAGAGCGGCTCGCCTTCCCACCTCCTCCGCAACTTGTGCTCTAGTAGGGGCACGACGACGACGAGTATCACTTTGATCTTGGGCAAGTCCCTTTCCCCGATCTCCGCCACGACGAGATGAAGACATGATATTTATGGAAATTCAAAGTGGAGAGTAGAGAGTAGTGTGATTGTGTGAATATGATAACGTGAACAACGTGAGTAAATTAGTAGCGCAAATAACGTAAACAACATGAGAGAATGAGGATGGAGAATAGAGAAATTGAGATTGAGAGAGAAATTCTTATTAACACAAGAATGGGGTGAGTAGAAATGAAGAGGATGGGGGGTATTTATAGGGGGAAATTGTGAATAAAAAAAAATCAAATTTTGAAAAATCACGGCGAAACCGCCGGTTTTCGGTGGAACCGGCGGTTTTGAGGACCGTTTTCGGTGGAACCGCCGGTTTTGCCGCCGGAACCGCCGGTTTTCGCCGGAACCCGCCGGTTTTTTCAGCCGAAACCGGCGGTTTCCGTCAACGGTTTCTGACCAAACCGGCGGCCGGGGAAGCGGTTTCTGAAAAGGCTAAGAAGTAGGTCTGAAAAGGTGTCGGGAACCGCCGAACCGGCGGTTCCGGCGAAACCGGCGGTTCGGAACCGCCGGGTACGGTTCGCGAAATATGGGACCCGGAACCGGCCCGGCGGAACCGGCGGTTCCGGTGCCGGTTCGAACCGCCGCCGACGGTTCCGGTTCTGGTTCGGAACCGCCGGTGACGGTTCCGGGCCGGTTCGTCCGGTTCGGTTCGGATTGGTGACCTCTAACTCCGACATTTATGCTATCAGAAATTCAAAGTTTAGAATTTAGTAAAATTACAGTCTTATTAATAATTTTAATTTTTAGAGTCAGATGCCAACATGTAAATATACAGAACGTGGCATGATGATGATCAGAAACATCAATCAACGGCAAGAAATTAACAAATAAATTGATAATACAATTATTTATTTATATAGGTTGATGTGGTGGTACAGTTAAATCATAAATTTAGTAGTATTGTATATTTGAATTGATTATTGATAATTGAATATTGATAATTGATTATAGATTATCGTTGACGATTTGACTTTTGGTTACATAATCAGTCATCGTTCCGGCAAAGCATCGAACATTCTACAGGCAACGATACCATCCAAGAATCTTCTCGAACCCACCAAATCCCCAACCTCCTTAATCTTATTAATTCAATCCAACCCCATTTCCTCTTCAATCAATTTCTTCTCCAATGGCCGATGATCACGCCGTCACGCTCTACAGCAGCGCCACCATCACCGACACCAAGAAGAACCCCTTCTCCCTCAAAGTCGGCATGGCGCAGATGCTCCGCGGCGGCGCCGTCGTCGAGGTCACCTCCCTCGACCAGGCCAAGACCGCCGAGTCCGCCGGCGCCTGCTGCGTCGTCGTCTCCGATCCGCCTCCGCCGCGCGCTGGGATCTCCCGCATGGCCGACCCTTCTCTGATCAAGGAAATCAAGCAGGCTCTGTCGATTCCCGTGATGGCGAAGGTGCGCGTCGGCCATTTCGTCGAGGCGCAGGTCCTGGAGCAGATTGGGGTCGATTACATCGACGAGAGCGAGGAATTGGGGATCGCCGACGAGAGCCACTTCATCAATAAGCACAATTTCGGCGTCACGTTTGTCTGCGGCTGCCGCGATTTGGGGGAGGCGCTGCGGCGGGTGAGGGAGGGCTCCGCCATGATTCGGACGCAGGGCGAAATTAGGGGCTCCGGCAATGTGGCGGAGACGGTGCGGAGTGTGAGGAAAGTGATGGGGGAAATTAGGGTTTTGAATAACATGGATGAAGATGAGGTGTTTGCCTTTGCCAAGCGAATTGGGGCGCCGTATGATATTGTGGTGCAGGCGAAGCAAATGGGGCGGCTTCCGGTGGTGCATTTTGCTGCCGGAGGGATCACAACACCGGCTGATGCTGCATTGATGATGCAATTGGGGTGTGATGGGGTGTTCTTGGGGCAGGAGGTTTTCGACTGTGATGATCCTTACAAGAGGGTTAGATCCATTGTGCAGGCAGTTAGGAATTACAATGACCCGATGGAGCTGGCGCAGGCGAGCAGTGGTTTGGACCACGCAATGGCAGGATTGAATCTCGATGAGAATAGGGTCGAGTTTGGGTCTGGAGATGCTTACTGATTCTGTGAGTTCTAATGCTTTTGATTCCTAGCTTTCGAGCATGATGAGAAATGGTGTAAGTATAATGTTTGTGATTTACAATTTGCCTTGTTACATTGATGTTACTTCTTTGCATGATGAAAGAATAAGAGTTATTGACCTTGGCTTGTATGATTCTCTGCTTAACTGATAGGGGAATATAGTTCTAGTTCATCACTTTGCACAACCCCTGTCGAATCTTGTACTATCAAATTTAAATGTACTGCATTTTGTTATTGAAATTGATTTGTTCATATCTATCCTTAATAACTCCTGGCTTGTAAACTAACTCTTGTAATTTTCCAGAAACATGATTAGGCTTGTAAACTAACTCTTGTAAGTAGGAAGATGGTGCTTGCTTTTTGCAATGAACGAACATCGAGATGCGATAAAAGTAACATGGTATAGTAGAGGCGGTTTCAATCTGAAATAGGGACACATAAAAGTAGTTATTGTAATCTGTAGAAAATAATGGTACCCGAATACATCATAGTTTGTGGTGAAGGTGCTTCACACACAGGTAAATAAAGACAAAACCATGAACCCCCTAAGCATTTAAAATATACTCAACTCACCTACATATAGCTTAAGAGGGCAGACACCTCATTGAACTGCGAATACTGTCTGATCTCAGTTTCCTCATGGAACCATGGATGCTCTCTGAGCCCAGTTTCCTCATCGAACCATGAATGCTTTCCGAACCCAGTTTTCTCATGGAACTGTGGATGCTCTCTGAACCCAGTTTCCTCATGGAGCCATGAATGCTTTCCGAACCCAGTTTCCTCATGGAACCGTGGATGCTCTCTGAACCCAGTTTCCTCATGGAGCCATGAATGCTTTCCGAACCCAGTTTCCTCATGGAAACGTGGATGCTCTCTGAACCCAGTTTTCTCATGGAACCATGGGTGCTCTCTGGACCCAGTTTCATCATTGACTTGTGAATGCGATCTGAATCCAATTTCCTCATTGACCCATGAACATTGTCTGAGCCCGATCTTCTTATTGAACCATGAATGCTATTGCAACCCAATTTCCTCATTGAACCATGAGCACTGTCCGAACTCAATCTCCTCACCAAACCATGATTGTTCTCTGGACCCAATTTTCTCATTGAGTTGTGAACATTGGTTGAACTCTGTTTCCTCATTGAACCGTGAGCATTGTCTGAACCTACTTTTCCCACTAAAGTGTGGACACTGGTTGAGCAACTCAGTCTCCTCATAGGACTGTGAACACTGGCTGAACCTAACTTCCTCATCGAACCGTGAATGCTTGTTGCTGAGTTGAGTTTCTTCATTGAGTTGTTGATATTTCTTGATGGCTGGGGAAGATTGAGTTCCTGGTAGACATTTTTGGAGAATTTGTCAACAATATCTAAATAAGTCGGGCTGGTGAGGAGGGAGTAGCAATGAACAACTTCATCTATGTCCTGCACATGATTCCCGTCACTCTCATCCATCATTTCCAATTCTTCCATCTTCTTTGCAAAGTCCTCCGTTGCCAAGAAACTAGACTCTTGCACCTTCCCTTGAAGGCGTGCTCTTGCCTTCTGGTCAGCTGATCGACGAACACTCATGGAGCCTTGTTCTCCATTTGGTTGCCCCTTCAGTGCAAGTAGGGCATCTCTCCTACTCGCCACCTCACTGGGATCCCAGTGTTGAGAGGAACTTTTGCACGAACTGTCGGTCTCCTGCAACTTGGGGCCGATCTTGCTGCTACCGGAGAAGATGGGATTAGCGAAAGCATTTGTAGGCAGCTTCGCGTACCCTCTTAGAAGTAAGGACCTTACATTTCTGAAAGCTCTGTGAAAGAATGTCTTGGTATCGTGAAACGTTTCTTTAACCTGCTTCTGTTTCGTTGTGCTAGTGTCGCCACTCATCTTTATGTCTGCAGCGACACGAAACTTCAGATTCTCGGGGTAGCAAGAAGCTGTAGTAGTGATACGAGATGCAAAAGGGCAGGGAAGATCGATGTAATAAGAGTGTGTTGAGGTTAGATGCAAAGTGTGGGTATTGAATGAAGGAGAAATGGTGGCAATGGCATGTAGTAATGGCTGTGCAGCAGGTCCTAAGACATGTGTGCAGCAAATGGGATCTTGGAATCAGTGAATGATCCATTTTAACACAATAAATGAGCAGACCTAATCATTGTCCTAACTGGTTATTCTAAAAATGCTTAGGGAATATAATTTTGTCTGGAATTATAATGGGGAAGGAATTTTGAGCGTAATTGCAGCATTTAAATTGGGAGGTAGGAAGTTATTATGGCCCCTACCTCATTAGATGATGCACATTGTTTGAAAAATAGGATAAAAAGGGACCAGAAATTGATTGAAACTGGAAATGAAACCCAATTTTTAATGTATGCTTGGTGCTGTCATTTTCCTACAGTTCATATGCTGAGACTCATTATGGCTGGCTATGATCATGGTGGTGTTAGGACAATTTGAGCTCTTAACTTATACCGTTCATCACCTGCAACTTATGGAAATAGCTTAACGTATGGTCTTTTGATTTTGATAAAAATTGATAGGATTTTGGTTATAGTCTCTGAATTTTACTTTACACATCTGAGCGTTGCATAGAAAAAAACTCATTTCAGATCACTTGTTGTAATAGCACCCACCAAAAATAGACAAGCTGGACATATACATGTTGCCTGACAAAATTGCAGGAATTTAACAAAATATTGTACTATAAAATACATTGTGTTGCTGTGCCCATAAAATAAATAAGGCCATCCACAACGCTGTTCATATACCGTTCCTAAACTGTTCCTTAAACTACTATTTGCGGGGCCCACTGTACTTTTTTACTCCATTCCTTAACTAAGGAACGGAACCTGCAATCCTCCGTTCCTTAACCGTTCCTTAAATTACTATTCATTCAATTTCATTTTTTATTTTTATTTCCAACTCAATTCAATTAAAACAAACACACACACTTTATTAAAAAACACACAACATTAAAACAAAATTACAACTTAAACTTAAAAAAATAAAAAGCACACAATTAAAATCCTAAAAAAATAAAAGTACACAATTTTAATAATTTCATCCGCCAAAGTTTGCCCAAATGTGCTCAATTTCATCCACCGGGCAATTCTTCCATTGCCAGTGCATGCAATCGACGTTGCCGAGCATCCCGGGGAATCCGTGCATTGTTTCGTGAAGGTCGAGCAGGAACTGACAATCGGTCGTGCTTGGCCTCCGGAGAAATTCGTCGGTGAAGGCTGCCTGTACGCCTTTGCAGAATTTGAGCAAGCACATTCGCCCAGTGCTGTCTCCGATGTGGAGGTATTCGTTGGGAGCGTCGTTGGGGCGGCGCGGATTCTTCCTCCTCCCGTCGTCGATCTTCTTCAAGGATTGTTCCAATATTTGACGCATTTGTTCAAAAGGATCCATTAGTTTGATTAAATTTGGGAGAAGAAAAACATAGTTGATTTGAGATGAAAATTGGGGTGGAAATAGAGAGGATTTGAGAGGAATAGATGTGTGTTTGTGAGTGAAATGAGTATGAAATAGGAGTATTTATAGAGTAAATAAATTTAAAATAAATAAATAAATAACGGCAAAAAAAACGGTAACAATATCGTTGCAATTTTTTTTTATTATTATTAAATTCGAATTTTTTTTAAAAAAAACGAATTATTGCGTCACCGTGACGACGCCCACTCGCGGGGCAGCCCGGGACGGCATGGGAACGGAACCGCGACGAAACGCAGCGCCGTAACACGTTCCGCTACGATTTCGTTCCGAAGGAACGAAACGCGGAATGCCCGCGGCCCGCGTTGCGGGTGCTCTAATGCCTCAACCACCTAACAATTAATCGAATGTTTGTGACCCAGTGGTTAATAACATGTTCTAACTATTATTATTGGATATGCGTTTACTAATGATATAAAAAAAATACTTCTTTAGTCAAAAAAATTCTTCTTTCATCCCCTCCTAAAAATAGAGACTATTTTCTTTTTGGTCCGTTTACTTAAATTATAAATTTTCTATTTAAGAAAATTTCTTCTGTAGAAATGGGTTATATTTTTCATTAACACACTTTTCTTTCTAATTTCAATTTCAATTACAATTAGCACAGCCCTCCATACTATTCACTTCCAAATTGCCCTCAACTTATTATGCTATTCACATTTCACTCCTAAATGCCTCCCCTACTTTAGAGCATCTCCAATAGCGGCGAGCGCACTGGCTAGCCGAACCATTGCAGCCGGCGAGCGCCAAATCGGAGAGAAAAACGGTGAGCGCACGCCGCTCGGCGATCTCCTGGCCGCCATTGCAGGCTCCAGATCGGTGAGCGATCAACGAACGGGATTTTTTTATTTATTTAATTTTCGAAACACTATATATACGCGATTTGGACTTCATTTTCATTTGCACCACTTGTTTTTAACGAGTACTCTCTCTATCTTAATTTATGTACAAGAGCAACAACGCGAAATGGAGCACAACAACGAGTCTACTCCAATGACAAGCGGGTCTCAAACTCCGACGGTACCCGCGGGAGGTGGATGGGGTCTGATGCCCGGGCTCGCGTTTACTCGCCGCACTCACTCGGTTGGTCAAAGGCGGGCGCAACGGGCTCGCCAGAGGTCCGAGGAGGTCCAGTCTCCATCCCCCACTGTTGGCAGCTCGACAGCCGACCTCGTCTTCTTGGCGCGTCAACAAACGCGGACTCAGATGTACAAGGTCATATCTGACTGGAAGAATGCCACTGTCCCCGAGGAGAAGAGTTTTTTTACGCACTGCTCGTGAGTATGCGAGCTGATTTGACTGCCGCCGCGACATAGGTGGGGGGCTCAGACGCGGGCTCAGATGCCGCAGATTTGGGGGTCCCGGATAGCGGCGACGACGGCGAGGCGTGAGACGGAAGCGGGGGGCTCGTGCGTGGAGTAGGAGTTATTTTTAAAATTAATGTAATTTTTTTATTGTAATTTTTTTAATTAATGTACTTTTAAAAATTTTAATATTATTATTGAATTTTCCCTTATATGTGTCGTTAATTTAATTCCGTATTTTGTGTGATTGTTAATTATTTATTTTTAATAATTTTGTTTATTGTGGCTGGGCTATTGCTTGTCCAGTTGCTTATCCTGATGATGTGGCAGGAGGAGTTTTAGTGCTGATGATGTGGCATGAGAAGTTTGTGGTTGGGCTATGACTGGGCTATTCTTATTAGAGATGCTCTTAGTTTCTCCCACTGTCCATACAACAAAAGACTGGATCCACTCCCCATATGTAGCAGACCAGTCTCTTCGCTCGTCGCCTTCCACGTATTTAATCATGGTCGGACTTGTATGAGGAAAATTGATAAATAAATTATTGGAGTCTGTTTTATGATATTACTCCTTCAGTCCATGATTTTTTTTTTAACACACACATACATCGGAGTTCATGATACATTGGCAAGCTAACTGGCCCTTCCTAACCCCCGTGGCTCGTGAACTAGCCTCCCTCCAGCCGGATTCGGTCTCGTGAACTATAGCCTTGGTCAGGCTCGTAGACCAGCCACCCTCCGACGGGTACGGCCAGTAGACCAGCGCTGTTCCGGACAGGTCAAGGCTCATAAGCTTGCCAAGCCCCAAGGCAACAAGCCTTGTAAAGGCCCACAGGGGAAATTAATCCCAGGTTGCACCATCCAGGAGGTTTAACACACACATACATCGGAGTTCGTGATACATTTGGCAAGCTAACTAGCCCTTCCCAACCCTCGTGGCTCGTGAACTAGCCTCCCTCTAGCCGGATTCGGTCTCGTGAACTAGCCTTGGTCAGGCTCGTAGACCAGCCACCCTCCGACGAGTTCGGCCCGTAGACCAGCGCTGTCCCGCACGGGTCAAGGCTTATCAGCTTGCCAAGCCCCAAGGCAACAAGCCTTGTAAATGCCCACAGGGGAAATTAATCTCATGTTGCACCATCCAGGATTCGAACTCAAGACCTCCTGGATGGGCGGTATCCTTGCCTCCCTTCTCCAGTTGAGCTAGGAGTCATGGATCTCCTTCAGTCCATGATTAAGTGTCCTAAGTTTATTTGACAAGAGTTTTAAGAAATGTAATAAAGGTGAGTTGAAAAGTTAGTGGAGTATGAGTCCTACTTTTATATACTCTCTCCGTCCTTAAAAAATAGACAACATTTGAAATATATTCCATCCGTCCTTAAAAAATAGACAACATTGGAAATTACACGAGTTTTAATGCATAACTGATAAAGTAATAGAAAGAGAAAAAAAGTTATTGAAGTATTATCAGCGAAGAATGAGACCTACCTCATTTGAAAAAAAAATCTTAAATAAAACTAAGCTATTTTTAAGAAACATCTCAAAATGACAAATGTGTCTATTTTTAATAGATAAGAGAGAATATTAGTTTTAAAATAAAATCTGAGTGGGATGAGTTAGTGAAAGTTGAAGTCCATTACCGAAAGTAGTAAAAAATAAATGAGAAACTTAATTGGGAAAAGACGAAAAAGGAAACTTGAGACTCTTATTCGTGGATAGGAGTACTACTTTAGTTTCGGATCACTCTATCCTATTTCCAATTTGTATTTTAAGAAAGTTTGGAATATCGCACACTTGTTGAAGATAAACCCAGAAGTGAAGATAAAGTGGTCAAGTCTCTCGAAATAAAAGTTTGAGAAATACTAGTTATGTAATCCTAAAGTAACTATGTATAGCGACATTCTCTCTATAGGAGTAGCAATTGATCAAAAAATAAAACTAGTAAAACTTTTTTGTTCAAATGTAAGAGTTACCCAATCCAGTGAAAGTTTAATCTCCAGGTAGAGAATCTGAATTCATGGGATAAGTTGAATACAAACAGGAAAAGAATTGAAAATGTGTCAAATAAACTTGTAGTAAGCATTCTTTTTTTAAATACTTTGCATTTATAAAAACACTTCATTGCCATGAACAAATTAATAATTAGACAGGCCAAATAAAACCAGTTTAAGTCGTATCATCAAAAACACTTTCATGCCATGAACAAATTAATATACAGAATCATAGTACCAATATTGACAATTCCCCGCCATTTTGGCCAACAAAAAAAAGCAACGCCGAGACTCTGAATATAGACATCGACAACTCTTTATAAGGGGAGACGCACGAATTAGGATGAAAAAAACACACCAAGAAACATGCACATTCAAGCGAACTGGTCTTCGATTCATATGTATCAAAATAGTTGCGAGAAAAACCACAAAATGTAACAACTTATATAAAAAAAGGTGCTGAAATGTCAATCCCAAAAATCAAACTGTCCTCTAAGATCGAAATAAAGATAAGGAGTACCAAATGCACCCTTGACCTTAAGCAGAGACAGCTGCGGCCTTCTTCCTTGGTGTAGCCTCGGTACCTATATTGGTAAGCATAAATAACAAGCAACAACAAAGACTGGAAACTGGAAACAGAGAAGGCAAATGTAAAAATGGAAGTGTTCAAACCTTCTCTGAAATTGGTCTTGAATCTGCGGGGTACATTGCGTAGGTACCTCATGCGACCAGTTCCGGTGGTCTTTCTACGGATGGCCTTCACACTCCAGTTGTCTGAACATTTGTACACATCATCGTCAAGATCACCAAGAAAAGATGCATCTCCAACAGTATTGAATAAAACAATAATACGACGAATAACTTCATTAGCTCTATTAATTAACAAAGGAAGCATTAGGTTGACATGTTTACTAGTAAACAAAGATCATGTCTAATCTTATCTCCCTTTAGGTTTCCTCTTTCTCAAGCCGTGTAATTATTTCGGGATTAAATATTTAGTGTGTTTGATTCATGAGATTCAATCCCACAACTCAATCTAAATCTTAATCTAAATGGATAATCATGGAATAATTAGTCATAGCTAACCCCTTCACTAAAATAATCTCATAACTCAATCCTAGATATTATATCTTAGGGAGTATAATTTTATCTAGCAAACCGAACACCACCATATTGTATACATCTCAACTACACCCCTATGATGAAATTTATTTTGCCTTATCTCATATAGTGTATCTCACTATTATGCAACAATACAATTTAATTCCTAACCAATGGTATAGTGCAGCGAGAGCTCTAACCTAATGCTCAAGTATATCAATTATAGCGAATTCCTAAAACTAATCAGGCCATGGAAAAGGATCAGCAAACTTTATTCATATACAATTTGCAAAAATTCAAATCACAGCTCCGTATAAAAAATGAGAAATGACATACATGTCCTCTTGCGAGCAGCGGGATAAGCGCAGGCGGAGCAGCGGCTCTTCTGCAAATGGAAGCTGCGGCGGCCGCACCTCACACAGAGTGTGTGTGTCTTGTTCCTCCTCTTTCCGAAACTCCCGGTTCCCTTCGTCTGAAAACATCACGCGCAAAGAGGCAGCGATAAGCATATTGTGTGGCTCTAATAATTGCACAGATCAATCGGAATTATAATAGAAACAGAAATTGAAATATGACCATTGCTGTCGCGCTGCTGCAAAAAGCCTAGATTGTGCGTGTGCGGAGGTCGGCGTTTGAATATATAGAGTAGCGAAGTGCTATATGAAGTAGATTAAGAAGAAGGGTATTAGGGTTTGGGTTCTGAAGAATAATGGGTTATTAATGGGCCTTAACTATTGGACTTCAACTTTAGTATACATTTTTTATAAAATTTATTTTCCGGACTGCGTCATTCAAATGGAAAATGAAGTTATGCTTGAATTTTAGGAGTACTAGATTGTGTCAATTTCCCAATCCTACTGGACTCTACTAATATCTGGATTATGGAGTATATTTTTAGTAGTTACAAGGGTATCCACCGGTGGGACTAGTGACTATTTTCCGCACCAATTTGTAGGCAACTGGATGGATGGGACAACATTATAGTTTTAATTTACTTGTAATTTGACTTTCATAGTTAATTGATTTTGTAAGATATATTTTTTCATACTAACTAATACTCCTTTCATCTTATAAAAATTGAGGCCTTTTCCATTTTATTTCATCCCATAAAAGTAGTATTTTATTTTTGGTAATCTCTTTCTCTATTAGGCATTGATAGTACTCCAACTACTTTTTCTTTCATTGAATCCATGCTATCCCAAATGCCGAAAGGAGTATCTTTCACTTTTACTCTATGTAGGTAATCATTTATTTTAGAATATGGTAATCAAAATTTTAAGTTTTTTAATCTATATAAATAGAGTGCATCTTTTATGAATGGATTTTGTAGTTGTATTTGAGGAGTAAAATTATTCTAAACAAGAATAAAAAATGTTTATAAAGGATTGAAAAGAGAGATTTTTGGCCACAAGAATAAAAAATGTTTAAAGGATTGAAAAGAAAGATGTTTGGCCAAAATACTGCATTTTCTGCGCAGCACACCATCCTTGCCCATATTTTTGCACCTATGTCATCAGTAAATCAACAGAAGATGGCTTATTCCGGTCAGATCACCGGAGTCAGCAGCGGTTTCCCGAGGAAATGACACTCCAAGTTGGCAACAACGAGATCAGCCATAGTCATGCTCGTCTCAACTGTGTCAGTTCCAACATGAGGCAGCAGGACTACATTCTCAAGCTCCAACAACGGCTCAGGCACGTCAGGTTCATTCTCAAAAACGTCGAGTCCGGCGCCACCCAGTCTCCCTTCACATAATGCAGACACAAGTCCGTGTTCATCAACAAGTGCACCTCGTCCTATGTTGACAAGGACCCCTTGCGGACCCAATGCATTGATAACCTCCCGATTCACAATGTGTTGTGTTTCATTTGTCAAGGAGCATGCCACAAACAGGATTTGACAGTTAGCAGCCAGATCAACAGCATTGGAGTAGTACCTGTAGTTCGCCGTCTGTCTCTTGGTCCGGGAATGGTAGCTGATGGTGCACCCAAACGCCTCAGCTCTTTTAGCTATAGCAGAACCAATCCTGCCTAGCCCGAGTATGCCGATTGATTTTCCACTGAACTGAAAATGTAGACAGTAAATCAAATAGACAAACATGAACACAAACAATAGTTTACCAAAAAAGAGATAAAGAATGCGAATAAGGTAAGAAAGAATATCACGTAAACACACTCGTGATTTTCTTGTGAATGTTAAAGAGGTGTTTTGGGTCGTTGATCATTCGTTTGCTTGTAAAAGATCAACAATTACAAGGAATTTGAGCCACCATTACTGAAATTTGGGTACTCCCATATAACTCACAAAATCAACTCTCCCTGTCTGAAGTCTAGTAGCATAAGATCATGGTGGTAATTGTTGAATCAATAAACCAGGAACAAAAAGTTTGTTTTGATTCTCAAATTCGAGAATGAAGAGGCTTCCGAAACTAGTTCAAACATAATCATGAACTTAACTAATATCTTAATCATAATCAATACTTTGCAATTCATGGAAGCACAATCAAGACTTGTTCGTCTAGTCCACCGCAGATCATGTAATAAGAATAAAAATCAAACCAAACTACAGTGATGAACATAGTTTGTTTTATCAGAAAAGCTTGACCACATTTCTACCTTTCATAATCCAAAGCTCAACACAGAAAGAACTCAAACATAATCTCTAACTTTCATATTTCTTCACCGAATTTAACATAATCCATAAAGCTTATCAACTCAAATCAAGCTTCTGGCTGTATCAAATCAAGCTTCTGGCTGTATCCAAGCATACCCCAGCTTTAATCCACAAGCTCAGAAACACATTTAGACATGCATTAAAAAAATTAGAGCAACACAATTAAGGGACGCGATTCAGCTACACAGAAACACAAATTTGAAAGTATAACTAATTAAATACAATGCATTATCGAAAGAAGTAAAATAGGCATAAAATGCCCCAATTTCACAAACCTTAGTAGTCAGCTGAAAATCCCCATTTTTCCACGATCCAGCGGTGACAAACGCATGGCACGCGCATATTTTCCTCAATGTGGCGAGAGCCAGGCCAATTGCTAGGTCGGATACGTCTTCCGTCAGCACGTCGGGGGTGTTGGTAACCCTAATTCCTCTCTCTCGGCACTTTTCCAAGTCGATTTTGTCGAGGGCCGACGCTGTAAGTGGAGACGATCTCGAGGCGGGGGAGAGAGTCAATGAGTTTGGAATCGGCGCCGATTTTGGCGTCGCCGACCACCGCTTTCACTGAGTCGGCGAGGGACTGAGATGATTCCCAGAGCTTGAAGAGTGTGAAGCGCTGCTGGAGCTGTTGCTCAAGGTAGGCTGACATTGGAGTGGTCATCATCACTCCCACGTTCTCCATTTTCCCTCTGCACTGCAAAACACAGCTTGATTATACGGAAAATTACTACTTCCACCTATTACAAATATCAGTATTGATTTTATGGATTCCCTTTTTTCCATTCAAAAACACCCTTGGTATTTCATTCTTCTAAAGTCTTATTTTGACATACTAATAAAGATGTAGTATATTTTTAGTATAATACAATGTTACAAAATGTAAAAAAAATTGAAAAAAATTACAAAATACTCCGTATTAATTTCATTTTATATGTTAATTCATAATGGAATGTAAGTGTAATAATTTAGTGTAGTGTAAAATCCAAGGATGAATAAACGGCTAGTATATTAAAATCTCTCATCTAGCCTAGTGGATGTCTTTTGCCTTTTACACCTAAACTCATACCAGTATTTTGTTCTATTCATTTTTCTCCTTTCTTTTACCTTTTAGAATTATCTTATGTTCGTTTATTATATTTTAATAAACGAATATAAGATAGAACGGTTTAGTTATAAATATAAGCATTCTTTATGTTTTAATGAATTATAACCGATCAATTAATAGACTAATTGATAGTATTGTTCAATTATGTTCAAGGGAGGATGTTTTTCTTAGTCGATTAGCCGACATTTTTGTTTTGGTTAGAATTGAAACAATTAGCTAAGCACTCTAGTCAAGTCCATTTACAAAGAAAGGGAAATAAATAAACAGGACTTTAAATTATAGATGACCAAAAATGAGACATTTTTTTTGGACAAAACTTGAATACTCTATGAACTGTTTTTAACTTTTATGAATTCCGAACAATTGAAGAAGAAGCAAGAACGATAAAGTGCGAAGGAGATTTACGTGGTTCGATTCAAGAACATACATCCACGGGCGAAAATTAACTACTACTATGATTTTTATGATATGGAAACATACTATAATAAATTTAAC
Source organism: Salvia splendens (assembly GCF_004379255.2). Lineage (NCBI taxonomy): Eukaryota > Viridiplantae > Streptophyta > Magnoliopsida > Lamiales > Lamiaceae > Salvia > Salvia splendens. Next base: position 107,821 of record NW_024598869.1, read on the forward strand.
TCTCTTGGAATCAAGAACAAGAAATGTATATGCTTCTTCCCATGTTGATGAACAAAATGTAACGGTATGTTATGTTCGGATCTTTGGAACCTCTTTGATCAGCACCAGCAAGCCCAAGCTCTCGATCCAATTACACGCAGCTCGAGTTCCCAACTGTACATTAAGTTCAAATGAACTATGACCTTTTCAAAAAGATTGGATTTTGCATAATAATCAAATGTCTTATAGATATTTCAAATGATAGATTCTGATAAGGTAATATCCTAATTTGAATTAAACTATGCAAATCCACCCCTATCCATTAAAAAAATCTAAAAATAACATAACATCAATAATTTGAAATGATCCTTATATAGCTTGTGGAGTTGGATGATGCAAAATATTATTGGCTCTCTGCCTTTCCTCTAGCACAAATCTTGTGAAACCAAAAACCACCACTAGTTTTACAAAGATGGGTAAAACCATGGAGAAAAACAGAATTAGAATTACAAATAAAAATCACAAGAATAGAAGGCCTAAAAAATGAGCTGTCTTAATCTGAATTAGCTGTAACATGCACCCCACGTTCCTACATCATCTCACGTTCATAAACAACAATGGAAAAACAAAGTTTGATAATAATCAAAACCATAAACATAAACACAAACCAACAACACATTCATTCCCCCCTAAATCCTTGCTCCCAACTGCACAACAATCAATCATCATCTCTCTAATCCAAGATTATTGTGAGAGAAGCAAACAAAATTAACAAGTTGTGGTTGGTCCGAGCTTGGATAGTAAAACTAAAAAACACAAAAATGGTGCGCGCGCTAGAGGAGGAGAAGGAGCATTTGCGAGCCAAGCTCGGCCAGTTTAAGGGCATGTTTGATGGGATCAGACAAACTAAGAGTTTGGTCATTGAGACTAATGGAGGACCTTCCTCGCCCAGCGATCGCCTCTCCAAGAGCCAGGCTTCGAGCCCCCAGACCGATCCTAATGACCAGCAGCAGGAACAACCCGTCCCCCCATCTTCTGATAGTGAACGGGCTGAGCCTTCCCGCCCACCTCCCAGTGACCCCCCCGCGCCTCAGCCCAGAGGGCCCCCGTCCGATCTGGACATGATGAAGGAAAAGTTTGCAAAGTTGCTTCTAGGAGAGGACATGTCTGGGGGTGGAAAAGGCGTCTCCTCGGCTTTGGCTTTGTCTAACGCTATTACAAACTTAGCAGGTACTTAAATCAATCCATACAAATATATATATCTCTCCAAAACATAATTTATGTTGATTGAATTCAGCTTCTGCATTTGGAGAGCAAAAGAGATTGGAGCCAATGGCACCAGACACAAAGGCAAGGTGGAAAAAAGAGATTGATTGGCTCTTATCTGTCACTGATCATATTGTTGAATTTGTTCCTTCTAAACAAAAGGCTAAAGATGGTAGCAACATGGAGGTCTCACTATTATCTTTTTCTCCTCCTTTCCTTCTCTCTCGTATTTGAAAGCTAAACACATGCTTGACTACTCCTCACCAGATCATGATAACAAGACAGAGAACTGACCTTCACATGAATGTTCCTGCCTTAAAGAAGCTGGATGGCATGCTCCTTGTAAGTAGGACCAATTATTATCATCATCAATTCCTCAATTTTCTACGACATTGATTCTTGTGATGGTGGAACAGGATTGCCTGGACAACTTCAAGGACCAGAACGAGTTCTACTACGAGAAGGGACCTAGCAACAACGAAAAATGGTGGATCCCGACACCAAAGGTGCCTCCCAACGGCCTGTCCGAGGTTACAAGAAAATGGCTGCAGTATCAGAAGGACTCTGTGCACCAAGTTCTGAAAGCAGCGATGGCCATAAACGCGCAGGTTTTGACAGAGATGGAGATCCCCGAGAGCTACATAGAAGCTCTTCCAAAGGTAGGATTGGTAGTTTAAGGCATTCATTACATTTGTTGCATGATTTGGTGTGGTGTGTGCAGAACGGGAGAGCGAGCCTCGGGGACGCAATGTACAAGAGCATCACGGACGACTTCTTTGACCCGGACGTGTTCCTCCAGTCGGTGGACCTGTCATCGGAGCACAAGATCGTTGACCTGAAGAACAAGATCGAGCAATCGGTGGTGATATGGGAGAGGAAGATGAATGCCAAGGACAACAAGTCTGCTTGGGGATCAGCTGTGAGCATGGAGAAGAGAGAGATCATTGAAGACAGAGCAGAGACAATCCTGCTCATTCTCAAGCATAGGTTCCCAGGAATCCCTCAATCTGATCTAGACATAAGCAAGATCCAATACAACAGAAACGTGGGGCACGCGATCCTTGAGAGCTACTCAAGAATCATCGAGAGCCTGGCCTTCACCGTGCTCTCTAGAATAGACGATGTGATGCTCATTGACTCACAGGCTAGGGGCGGGGACGAGGAAGAAGCAAAGACGACGCTGCTGGATTTCATGGACTGGGAGCCCGACACCAAGAATGCCGATGCTGATGCCAATGGCAATGGCGATGCTCCTCCTCCCGTCAAGGCAACCACCATTATCACTAACAAGAGATTCCTAGATAAGCTTGAGACCTTGAGTGGCCTGAAAAGTCCCTCCTCGCGCCATTAGTGCTAAATCTCATTTGCTTTCAATTTCAGACTTATGTATGTATATATAACATTAACTTAGAGGGACTAAAATCCTAATCAAACTTCTACTTTCTTCACCTTTTTCATATGTTACCACAAAGAAATGGATTTTAACTATCCAAGCAACTCATTGTACAGAAGAGTGCAACTATTGTTGTAAGTTTATCTTTCTGGTTTATAGCAGGCACCAATGATATATATCGATCCAATGCATGAGCAGTTCCTATTACATATATAGTTCAATCTATTTCTCTAGGTTGCGCTAATTTTTATTTATGTAAATATATCCAATGCATGAATAGTTCCTAAACTACATAGTTCAATTAAATTTCCTAGGTTGGGCTAATTTGTGGAATGTGTTAATTTGAAAGAAGACTGAGTCGGTCGTCCAATATATTTCCCTTCAAGTTGTAGCTACTCAAAATGAACAAAATTCCATAGGTTGCGCTGATTTGGATTATGTGCAAGCTCTTGGTAATTAATGATTTTTTATTAGAGTTTTTAAACAAAAATACAAACTACTCCCCTGTCCCTCCGTCCCACTTCAGCAATCTCAGTTTTTAATATTTGTCTGTCCCACATTAAAAGTCCCAGTTAGAATTTTCGATAAATAATAATAAGTCTCACATTCCAATAACTCTATTCATCTCACATTTTATTATAAACTAAAGTGTATATATAAATGAGATTCACTAATCACTTATCTTTTTCACCAACTTTCCTTTTAATTTCTTGAAACCAACGCACAACTCAACTGAGATCCCTAAAGTGGGACGGAGGGAATAGTATTCTAAACGAGGAATTAAGTTGTTTACTTCACTTATTTAACATACCAATTACTGAGTAATAATAATTGGTCATCTAAAACTAAATAATTTAACATAATATTTCCTATTTAGTTAATCCCAACCTAAATACCAAACAGACCCTTAAGGGATAATCTCTATATTCATGGCAAGTTAACAACCCTATATTAGTTGTTATCATAGTGTTTATTAGTGTTAACCTTTCACTAAATGTCTCTTCTTAAATTCCCAAAAAAAATCGTATATAATTTTGCCCTTAATAGTATAAATTTCTAGCCCTACCACCGGCGGATCCAGGGGGGGCAGGAGGGGGCGACCGCCCCTTCCCGGCCGTTCGGAGAGCCTAAATATCCCTTATAATCGATCCGGAAATAGCAAAAATCGCCCCCTCCGTGCATAAAAAAATATGAGTTTTCAATAAATATTGTATTTTAGTTAGTAGCCTAGTGGTTATGTTCTTGGACTTTTAACCAAGAGGTCCATGGATTGACCTCAATAAGACCATTTTCTATTCTTTTGACCTTTCTTTCTTTATTTTATCAATTCATATGACTTCTTATTACCAAATTAAACCATTGAAATACTTTATGAATCTATATTTTTATTACTTTACACATATTATTTTGTTATACTATTAATTTTTTAGTTAAATATTTTTTTAATACTATATTTTACTATTTATTATTAAAAAATACTTATTTTATTTAATTTTTATTGCATCTTATTAGTATATCAAAATAAACATTTGAAATATTTATGGAGTTTAAATATTTGCTATTTAATGTAGTATTATTTTTTTTATTTTTAATTAAATATATTATTTAATTTTATTCTTAAAAATTATATTAATTTTTTAATATTTAATTCCGTCCCCTCTGTATTCGAGTTCTGGATCCGCCACTGAGCCCTACCCATGTTCATATCATTCTCAGCCAACTTGTAATTCCACGTTGACATGGTAGTGATGCTTATTCATCATATATTAAAAATCCTTTATCAAAAATAAGAACAAAAAAACCTGTTTTCCACATTTTTGCATGGAATGAAACTTATTTCTTGAATACTATGAAAACACAAGAGCTTTGCACATATTTCTCTAGGTTGCGCTAATGTTTTGCCACGTGGATTCCATTGGATAACCCTATCCCCTCATTCCATCTGCAGACAATAATTTACACTCACTCGTGCTTTACATCGTGGAGTACTGATTAGTGTACACATGTACTTCCCATTTTAAATTGATTTGTACTAACCAATTTTATTTCTTCTTTTTTCCAGAACCTTATTTGGGAGTAGTATTCCACAATAACTCACTTTTAGATTATTTGCAATTTTGCACAATTATTTTTTATATTATCTCACATCTGAATTTTATTGAAATAAGAGTATATAATTGGAGTTTGACCTATTTATATTCAATATTCATGTATGTACTCATGGCATGCGCATTAAATAGTACGATTAACATACTATACACATATATACGGTGTACATTAATATTTTATTAGAATTTATAATTTGAGTTGAGGAGTCCAGTCCCATTACTATTGGTCATTTATTCCATATTTGAAAATTAATCATAATAGTAATAACTAATCTTCCCAAAAACACCTCCGGCCACATCATAAGGACATCCCAATGCACTACCACGTCATAAGGACATCTCACTGCACAATGCCGGACATCCCGACGGACATCCACAATAATTATAAAAAAATATATAAAAATCGGGACGTCCGTCGGGAACCCGCATCTGCCTCGCGCTCGCCTAATAGCGGACGTCCCGCACGGGTGTCCGGCACGCCGGTCCGACGTCCGCCGGGACGTCTGCAGCTTGCTCTTTGGTATGCCTATGGATCACGTCACCACACCAGTACTAATTTATTTTTAAAGTTTTAAGGCCATCCACAATAGGAATAGCCCAGCAATAGCCCAACCATAGCCCAGCCACTGCCACATCATCAGCACTAAAAATCCTCCTGCCACATCATAAATAGCCCAGCCATAGCCTAGCCACATCATAAATAGCTCAGCCACATCAATAGCCACATCACTAATAACAATTATATAAAATGACATAATTAACAATCACACAATATACGGAATTTAATTTACGAGACATATACGGGAAAAGTTTAATAATACTATTAAAATTTAAAAAAGTACAATAATTTTAAAAAAGTACATTAATTTTTAAAAAAAATACATTAATAAAAAAGAGTGACAATTCACTCCTCGTCTCCGTCGTCGTCGCCTCCGTCGCTGTCGCCTTCGTCGCCACCATCGCCGCCGCCACCATCGCCGTCGCCTCCGCCGCCTACGCCGCTGCCGCCGCCACCGGTCTCCCTCCGTATAGCCTCCAACTCGTCCTGCAGGCTCATGAGCAAGGTTTGAAGCACGCTCTTCTCCACGGGATCCGTCGCCACCCGCCATTCGGCCATCGTCTTGATCAACTGAGCGCGCGTTTGGGCGCGAGCGAAGAATTTGAGCTCCTGGGTGGATTGGCCAAAGGGGGATGCCGACTGGACCTCCTGGGAAGCCCCGGCGTTCCCTCTCGCCGCCTGCTGAGCGCGCTTGCGCCCAATCGGGCGAGGTCGGCCACCGACCGAACGCGGCGTGGGGAACTCCTGCGTCGTCTCGGGGAGGTCGTGGGAACCTCCGCTGCTGCCGCTGTAATCGCCGGTGTAGTTCAGTCGTTGCTTCTTCGGCCAGCCAGAGTCGACACCTACTCGGAACTTCTCGGACTCGCTCAGTACAAGATAGCAGTTCCAGTAGGTGAAGTCCTTGTATAAACCCTTCAGTGGGAAGGCTTTCTCCGCTATTCTCCTGCAGTCATCCTCCGTTTGGCCACTGCTCATCATGCGGAGTGCGTTGGTGTACAAACCCGAAAATCGGGAGACCGCCGCCCTGATTCGGTTCCAGCCCTTCCGGCAATCCTCCCCGTTGCGGGGCCTCCCCTCCGGGCAAAATCTCTGGTAGGCTGCTGCTATCTTGCCCCACATGTTGACGATCCTTTGCTCGTTCGAAACGAGAGGATCGTCGCAAACACTCACCCACGCCTTGCTGAGCGCGACGTTCTCGTCGTCCGTCCACCTCCTCCGTACCTCCTCCTCACCCGGCTGCGACGACTCGCCGACCTTCTTCTTGCCCTTCTTCTTTGGGGCGCCACGCCCCGGCACTGCCCCCCCTTGAACTAGAGTCTCCGGAGCTCCGAGAGTATCAAACCCCAACTCATCTAAGGAGAAACTATCAAACCCCAAGGGTGTTTGGGTCGATGTGTGCGAAGACCCAGTCGAAAAATCAAAACTGGGGCGATAGACATCCCCCGCCGTCGCCGGGGACCCCCCAGGAGTCCCCTGTGTAGTCGGTACGACCCCCGGAGTCCCCTGTGTAGCCGGTACGACCCCCGGAGTCCACTGTGTCGCCGGTACGACCCCCGGAGTCCACTGTGTCGCCGGTGCTCCCCCGGGCATCATCTGCATCCCGGGTACCCACCCCGGTATCGGCGGAAACCCCCCCGGTGGACTCCCCCCCATTGGGGCCCCGGGCATCATCTGCTGCCACGGGTACATGTTGTAGTACCCGGGCACCTGACCCCATCCACTTCCCACAGGGATCGTCGGAGTTTGTGACCCGCTACTCCCGGAACTAGGCTCGTTGTTGAGATCCATTTCCATTTGTTGATCTTGAACAGAAATTAAGATAGAGAGAGTACTCGTTAAAACAAGTGGTGCGAATGAAAATGACGAGCAAAGCGCGTATATATAGTGTTTCGGAAAAAAAAAATTAATTTCCGCCCAGCGCTGCAATAGCGCCGAACGGACCGCCCAGCCGACCGCCCAGCGCCACGCGACCGCCCAGCGCTGAGCGGTTTCTCTCTCCAATCGCCCGCTGGGCGGCTGCAATAGATCGCCCAGCGAACCGCCCAGCGCCGGCGCTCGGCTGGGCGGTCGCTGGGCGCCTATTGTGGATGGCCTAAATAAAATCAAATTCTCCACAAAAAGTCTTGAGTCTTGACTTCTCTCTCCACGGCAAGGTGACTTCCAATATTAGAGCTTCCTATAAATTTGGGGACAAATTCAACGCATAATTGATAATATCCATCACCACTTTACTCCGCTGAATTCTGGGTTAGATGGCTTCAATCTTGACAAGGATGCCTTCCCCACCGTTGATGGTGGTCAATGGAAGAAAACCCATTTCTGGGACGCCTCAGAGATTCGCATTTCCGACAGCCAGAGGTATCCCCTGCTTTTGCTTTTCTGAATTGTTACTGAAATTGAAGTAGTTTTAGTTGGTGAAGATAATTTTGCTGTAATTGAAACCTTGCCACGCTTCAAATTAAAGTTAATTCCGTCTCAATCTGGATTGGAGTCCTTGGATGATCAAGTTGTATGAATGGGGAATACTCTAAAAAGTATGTAGCATGTTCAAGTCAGCTTATTGATAATTTAGGAGTATGATTTTGAAGATGATTTTAGTGCTAAAATTAACCCCCAAATGAAGCATATTTTCTGCTTATAGACACTGATGGTGTTATAACTCTTGTTTTGAAGGTTATATCAAATGCTCACTTTAGGAGTTATAATTTTGAACTAGCATATGCTTTTGGCTTGGTTCTTTTGTTTCTTTACATAGTGGATTCTAGAGGCTTGCAAGTACTGTCATGTAACTATGCGCGTGTCGCATTACATTTGTAAATGCGAAGGCATGGGTAGAAGATTATGGTACATCTCAAAATCAGTACTCTACATTTCGACTTGTATTCTTGCATTGGTGTTTTATTGTATGTTGATGAATTTAATGTATTTTAGAATGTTATTTATACCAAACTGCCCAAGTGTCACGTCACGTGCCAGATGCTAGACATTAACTATATCTGTTAAAAGCTATTCTTGTGTCTGTAATGGAACTAAATTTTCTTATTTAATGTCTAGTAGAGAGACTCCATCGCTTTGGAGTGATAGCAAAGGCCACTGGAGAAAGCTCAGAATCTTCGATTGGCAAGTCCATTCAGGATATTGTGAGTCATTTTCATAATCGCCTGAATGCTCCCCTGTGTCAATATACTGATTCCCCCACATCTTTTCTCTTCCTTCTTTTTGGAGCTGATCTTCTTTACTTTTCAACTCCTTTGTCTAGTGGGAAAATTCTGAAGATCGGGTGGCTCTGATTGGTCTAGGATTCGCTGGTGTTGTTGGTTTCTGGGCAGCGGTTAATATTGTGACGGTAACATCTTTCTGTTCTTGTCAATAGATAACGAAGAACTTGTTTTCAAGTAGTCCGTCTGATATCTGCTACATAATGACACTAGAAAAGATGTGGCAAGGGGAAAAATGTAAACCCACACAACCATGAGGGTTTATTCAGTTAGTACTATTTGCCAATAGTTTGAAGTAAAATCCACCAGTTTCGTGTCAGGGGTTACTTGGCTGTATTCTTCAACTAATTTCATAGTTTCCACAACTTCAACAATCTTAATCATGCCAGCTATAGTTATTCCTCCTTTTTCTTCATTCCGCCATTTATGTAGATGTGAAATTATAATCTTTTGTTCATATTTTTAATAAATGCGACACTTCTGTTTTCCAGAATTTTTTTAGATGAATATGGTTGATATATAGAATGGGTAGTTTTTGCCACACTTAACTTTATCTTCTATTCTCAGAAGACTATTTGTTGCTCTTTTTAGCATGTCTTTCATTTTTCTATCGTAAAATATGACTGCTTTCCATTGCTTTTGTTGAAAATTTTCATTATCCTGATTTTAAAACAGGCCATTGACAAACTTCCTGTTGTTCCAAGTTTGCTTGAGCTCATCGGGCTGTTGTTTGCTTCGGTAAGTGACCAATATTTCCATAGTTCTAGGTCTTACCTCAGGGAACTTCTCATCCGAAGGGAGGTAGACTAATCAATAATTTCATATTTCAAACTACTAATATTTGAATTTTGATTTCAGTGGTTCACATACCGATATCTCTTATTCAAACCTGACCGGTAAGATAACTCCTCAAGTCGTATCATTGCATATTTGCATTCGTATACTCTTTGCTAGTTAGATCATCTGTGATGAGTAATATGAACTCCATGATAGTTACCTCACATATCTGTTGATTCATCAAGTTCAGAAGCATTAGGGCAGCACATTCGCCTTGCTTCATCTTTGCTGTATATATTGTCATATCATCACTTAGAATTTGAAATGCATCCTTAAGTCCGCCGTTTTAGTGTTCAAACGATCTTTTCAGAGTCTTTGCAGGCGCCATTTATGCTAATTACTGCCTTCTCTTTCTCTGTATATATAGGCAAGAACTATCTCAAAAAGTCAGCAAGTCAATATCAGATATATTGGGGCAGTAATGTGAAGATGCACACAACTTTCTACCTCATTTTGTAACATGTGTGATTATAAAGGAGAGGTGATCCGTGTTGTATTCTGTGTAAATGTGTAACTACTTTCTACCTCAATTTGTAACATACTGTGATTGTGATTGTGATTGTGATTGTGATTATAAATGGAGATTCGAATGAATATTTTTTAATCTAAGATATATGTGAAAAATATATTTTGAACGATTGCTAATGTTGATCAGAAGTTACTAAAATCTCAAGTTACATAAGATCAAATATTTTCAATGCAGATATATGTAGAATATCTCAATTTATGCATTACATTTTTCCTGCAAAATTTTGAATGTGAAAAAAATGCAATTAAGATTTTGTTTGAAGCCTCATAAAATTAACTTTAATTTAATATATAGTATGCGAAAAATAATTTAAAGCAGCTTTCAGTATTAATTAATGATACCAAACAAGCAGCTTTCATAGCTCAGTTGGTTAGAGCACCCGTTTAGTAAGCGGGAGGTCTTGAGTTCAACTCTCAATGAAAGCAATATGCATTTTTTTTCCATACTTTGTCCTTCCTTTATAATCACTCTTATTTTATGCCAAATTCACGGTACAAAAACCACAAACTGAATATAATTATGCATTTATACAATCAGTATCACACATTAATAACCAGTATAGCTACTAACACACAAATATCTCTCCCCAATGGATCATGCTCTCGCACAACCTATAACCATTTATCACACTTCCAACATTAGGATTCCTCTCAAGCTCAACAAATATCTATCATCTATTTCTATTACTCGGTATGGAAAGTCAGACATCCAACACTACCCTATGACTCCTCTCAATCTCAAAAAATTCCGAATACAACAAATTTTACTTTCCACAATATTCAACTCAAGGTATTATATTAGCAAAAAAATATCTATCATCCATTTGTGCAGGTCCATTTGCACATTAACATCATTATGATCTCAAGCTCAAACTTTCTACATATCATCCATTTGCACATATTGAATGCCTGAAATTTTTTTTCACATTTTACATTAAATTCAAGGAATTATATCGGCTACAAATATCTACTTTTATAACTCCATTTGAATAAAAATTGAACAATACGCGAATGAAGGCAACTAAATTTGCAGTGTGAAAAAACAAAGAATTGAAGCAGATAAAAAGAAGAGAGCACCCAAATAATAGGAATTTGACGGATTCGAGCTTGTTCAACGGCCTTAACAACATTTGGAACAATAGCTGCGCCGCCTATAACATGCACCGGACCGCCGGGATGAATGAAATCTTTCTACAAAAAGCAGAGTGAATTTGATCCATAGCATAAGATTATGAAAACGTAAGGTTAAAAAGCAAGAAAATTGAAAGACCTGCATATCAATGTTAGAAGGGATAAACTTTATTCATTCAAGTGTGTATACAAACTGTGGAGGTACACGCCTAAAATAGGCAAAGGAAATTTACATATGGTAAGATATTACCATGATTTACCTTAGCTAAAATTAGGGAAGAATAATTAGAATTAATTCCGTGATCTTTTCATATCTTCCGTAATCTTGCATATCTTCAACACTCCCCCTCAAGTTAAGTAAGGGGATTTCCCATTCTTAACTTGCCCAATACTCCACCAAAACTCCTTGCATCTACAGCCTTCGTGAGGATATCTGCTAACTGGTCCTTTGAACGGACATATGGGAGATCTATCACTCTTGCCTCTATATTCTCTTTGATGAAATGTCGGTCTACTTCAACATGTTTTGTTCGATCGTGTTGCACCGGATTTTCTGATATACTGATCGCTGCTTTATTGTCACAAAAGAGTTTGCACGGCTCCTTTGCCATCAAGCCAAGTTCTGTCAGTAACTTCTTTAGCCACAGAATCTCTGTTATCCCACTTTTGATCCCACGGAATTCTGCTTCCGCACTTGATAGAGCTACCACCTTTTGCTTCTTGCTTCGCCAAGTTACCAGGTTACCCCCAACGAAGGTAAAGTACCCTGCAGTCGATTTTCGATCATTTGGGTTCCCTGCCCAATCTGCATCTGTGAACCCGTGTACCTCCAAATTCCCGTGATTCTCGAACAAGATCCGTGACCTGCTGTGCCCTTCAAATAGCGCACAATTCTCAGAGCTGTTTCCCAATGATCAACTTGAGGCTTATGCATGAACTGGCTGACGATTCCCACAGCGTATGCAATATCAGGTCTAGTATGGGAGAGATAGATAAGTTTACCCACCAGTCGTTGATATCTCGTTTGGTGAGTGAGTTCGGCTCCTTCAGTCAGTCGAAGACCATGATTCTGCATCATTGGGGTCTCTGTGGGCTTGCAATCTAGCATCCCTGTCTCAGCCAAAAGGTCTAAAACATACTTCCGTTGACTTATAAATATCCCCTTCTTGGATCGCATCACCTCAATACCTAGAAAATATTTTAATAGGCCCAAATCCTTCATTTCAAATTCGGTAAACAGGTTCTCCCTTAATTGTCTGATTTCTTCCTCATCATCCCCAGTAAGGATCATATCATCCACATAAATGATTAGACATGTGATCTTCCCTTCCTTCCTTTTTAGGAACAGAGTATGGTCTGAATTACTCTGTTTGTATCCATACTTTTTCATTACTTCAGTAAATCTTCCAAACCATGCCCTTGGTGACTGTTTCAAACCATAAAGTGTCTTTTTGAGTTTACACACCTCTCCTGCCTTGAATTCCCCATCAAATCCTGGTGGGGCTTCCATATAGATTGGTCGAGTTAGCTCCCCATGCAAGAAAGCATTAGTTACATCAAACTATGTAGTGGCCAGTCTTTCGTTGCGGCAATGGAGAATAGCACACGGATAGTACTCATCTTTGCTACCGGCGAGAAGGTCTCTGCATAATCGACCCCATAGGTTTGAGTATAACCTTTCGCTACTAGTCTTGCTTTATAACGATCAATCGACCCATCTGGTTTCCTCTTGATCGTGAAAACCCAGCGACACCCCACTGGTCTGGATCCCTCAGGCCTCATACATACTTCCCACGTTTTATTCTTCATTAGTGCCTTCATTTCTATAAGCATTGCTTCTCTCCAATGTGGGACTTTTATTGCCTCTTCTGCTGTCCTCGGGAGTTCCTCTTCCTCATATAATGCAGTCGTGAAGGCCCTTGCCATTTCAGTTAGATTTGTCGTTGCCAGATTTGCCACTGAATATCTGCTTTTCTTTGATATACGCTCAGGATTGTACCTTTTGGGTGGAATACCCCTTGTGCTCCGGTCTGGGAGTATGTATTGTCCTGTGTCTCCATCAATTGCAGCACTCTCCGTTGGTTCTGCATTAGTCTCATTAGGAATACTCGTACTATTGACTTCAGTTTCAGTGGTTACCTCAGATATCACTGGAGGGGGACTATCAGGCGTGGGTGATTGAGGAGGCTCTGCTGGTGACAAGATGGGCTCGGCGGCAGTACTAACTGTCTCGGTTGGTTCCGCAGCAGATTCGCTTGGTGATGACACGAACCAATTTAGGGGTCCACTTGACCTATCAATAGCATTTCTACTCTCCCCCTGACCGCTAAGATTGGTGTAGTAGTACTCACATTCCAAGAAATTACAATTCATGGTCGTTATAATCTTCCTAGACGATGGATCAAAGCACCTATAGCCCTTTTGATTCATTCCATACCCCAAGAAAACACACTTTATAGCGCACGCGGAAAATTTTGTTCTCTCGTGTTTGGGAACATGAACATATACCGAGCATCCAAAGATTTTAAGAGGTAAGGTAAGGGGTGCAGGTATATCGGCCAGTGAAGATAAAAGCTGCAACGGGGTTTTCATTTTCAAAATTTTTGTAGGAAGACGGTTCACCAAATAAACAGACGTAGCAACAGCCTCAGGCCATAAAAATTTTGGAACATTAGAATAAAAAAACAGAGCACGAGTTATTTCCATAATGATCCTATTTTTCCTTTCGGCTACTCCGTTTTGTTCGGGGGTATATGGGCATGAGGTTTGGTGAACTAATCCTCTATCCCTGAAAAAATTTGACATTTCTCGATTAACAAATTCCCTCCCATTATCAGACCTAAGGACCTTTATAGTTGTCTGAAATTGAGTCTCGATAAGTTTGTAAAAGAGAACGAATTTTTCAAAAACTTCAGATTTGTTTTTCAAAAAATACACCCACGTCATTCTCGAACAATCATCCACAAATAATAAGAAATACCTAAAACCATGATCACCAGTAACAGGCGCGGGGCCCCAAACATCAGCATGCACAAGTGAAAACAGACTCTTAACACGAGTTTCAGTAGACTTAAACGATTGTCTGTGGCTTTTCGCCAAAACACACGATTCACAATCAAAATTTTTAAGATGCGAAAAATTCGGAAAAAGTAGTTTAAAATAACCCAGAGATGGATGACCTAAACGTCTGTGCCACAACCGAGCGTCTCGAGTTGCAGATCCGTGAGCCAGCATTGCGGCACTGCCTTGGTGAGCCATCTCGTCAACATAGTAGAGGCCTTGACGCTCAGTGCCACGCCCAATTATCCTCCTCGTCCTGATATCCTGTAAAACACAGAAATTGGGATGCATTAGTAATGTACAATTTAATTCCTTCGTCACGTGACTAATAGACATCAACTTGTGTGACAATTTGGGAACATAGAGACAATTTGACAATTTTAACGTCGGGGAGATCTCAATTGTTCCACTCCCCTCTACTGAAGTAAATTCCCCATCTGCAGTTTGTATCTGACTTTTCATAGTCCCACAAAAATTCACAAAATCCTGTCTATCATGGGTCATAGTATCGGTTGCTCCACAGTCGAAAATCCACCGGTCATCTTTCCTCCTAGACTTATGTTGTACTGTACATGCAATAGGCTCTTTATGCAATATTTCGAAACTATTGGGGCTAATGAACAAGTCATCACACAACATGGCGTTCTTTTTCGGATTAATCAAAACATGGGGGGCAGAATGTAAACTTCGGGGATCAAAATGAAAATTTTCGGAATATGGAGGATTAAGCTTCAAATTAGAATATGGGCTAGGTTTAGAAAACCCTAGCCCATTACCTCCACAGTCGAACCCGCCGCTCTCCACTCCTGCGATCCGTTCGGCGACCGCTGCCTGGCCGACTTCCTCCGCTCGCTTGCCGCCGCCGCCGCCGCGTGGAGTGACACCATCAGTTCCCGGTCCACGAGCGGTGCCCTCTGTTCCACCGGTTTCCTCCATCCCGATGGCTAATCTAGCCTTCCCTTTTTGACCCTCATCCCACCATTCCGGGAATCCAATCAATTTGAAGCAATTTTCTCTGGTATGTTTGTTCATTCCGCAATTTGAGCACCATAATTTTGTTTTATCGGGCTTGGTGGCTCCGCGGCGGCCGTTGGTGGCGGTGAGCGGTCCTCCGGGTCGGAGCGGTGTTGTCTGCTGTGGTGGTCGGAGCGGTGTTGTCTGCTGTGGTGGTCGGAGCGGTGTCTGTTGTGGTTGGAATCTGGTTTGTCGGGCTCCAAATCCGAGTCCTATCCCATTAGATGTTGTGGTTGAGTCGGGATTCACCGATGGCATGATCTTTAGCCGTATGGCTTCTCGTTTTACCCAGCCATATGCAACGTCTATTGGAGGCGTTGGACTCTCCTTTAGGATGTCCCGTCTGGTTCCTTCGAATTGGGAATTTAATCCCGCCAAGAATTTGTACAATCTCTTCTGATTGATAATGTCTCGATACTCACATATTCCTTTATCGCAGCAGGTGATGGTCTTGGTTTGGCATCGATCAATTTCGATCCAAATCCCGTGCAGTGTCCTCCAGTAGGTCTCCAGATCCGTGTCCCCTTGGACAATCCGGCTGGCCTTGTCCTCCAAATCGTATATCATGTATGAATCTGTCGTGCTTTGGTATGTTGTGGCCAAGCTATCCCAAATGGCCTTCGCACTTTGGTGGTGTGCGAAATCTGCCACGATTTCGATCTCCATGTTGTCCACGATCCAGGAAAAACCACCAAATCGGTTTCTTCCCACTCCAGATAATTCTTATCGGTTGGTTTCGGGGGTTCCGGCACTCCGGTGATGTGCCGCAATGCCCTTCGGCTCCCGATAGCCACCCGCATCAGTCGGGCCCCTAGTGCATAATTTCTTCCTTTTAACTTGAATGCTACTGTGACATTCTTGCTTGCTCTGAGTTTGAGATCACCGGTCTTGACATCTTCTTCGTCTGCCATTTCAGGTTCGGTTCGTCCGTCACCGCCTTCTGGTCGGGACAAGTATTCGGGCTGTGATGAAATTATCTTCTGAGCCTTTGATTATTTGGCTCTGATGCCATGTTAGAAGGGATAAACTTTATTCATTCAAGTGTGTATACAAACTGTGGAGGTACACGCCTAAAATAGGCAAAGGAAATTTACATATGGTAAGATATTACCATGATTTACCTTAGCTAAAATTAGGAAAGAATAATTAGAATTAATTCCGTGATCTTTTCATATCTTCCATAATCTTGCATATCTTCAACAATCAATTACAAGAAGGGCGGTATTCTTCCAGTTTGAGTCTACCATTGCTGCACCTCTAAATCTTTGCTGTTTTTTCCTTTTCACAATTTTATCGGTGATCGTTTATCTTGAGGCCTTCGTCATATGTGAAAACAGGCCAGCACAATGAAATTATGACTCTTTAATCAATAATATTTCGTGCTTGAGAGTACAAAATTATGTTTCTAACTTTCAAGGGATTATTGATAAAAAGATCCGTCCCAAACAATTTTTGGCAATGTAAGTTAAAGAAAATACTCCCTCCGTCCCCATTAAACATGGACAACTTTCCTTTTTAATTTGTTCCAATCAAGATGACTCATTACTAAAAACGAGAACCTCTTTATTTCTACTTTATTCCTTCTTTCTTACTTTACTATCTCCACTTCACACACAAATAAAGTTGCATAAATTCCCGTGCTATTTAAGAAATGGGTCATCTTTCTTGAGACAGAGGGAGTATGTTAAAGAATAGGAAAGAAGAATAAAATATGAGAGAAAATAGAAAGGAAAGTGAGTGATGAAATAAAGCAAGAGTGATTGAATGTCAAATTAGCAATATTTGCAATTTTGATTAATAAAGAGATAGTGTGTTCGCACCAGAAGAAGATACTGCTAGGATACTATTATAATTATATGTCCTAATAATCCGTATCAGACCATCTTCTTGGAGCTGAGTAATTGTTACAGGTGAATGCTATAGGGTGTATAAATAGCTATATATCGAATTCAATGATTCACACACAATTTTGAATAGTCATTTAATTAATTATTCTTCTGAATATCGATAGATAGTTACAATATTGTCAATTTGGAGTAAAATTGTAAAATAAGTTAATTACCACTTACTCGCTTGTAAAAATATTTCATACATTTGAATTTTACATAAATCCATCAATTTATATAATTTTTTTGCAAAAAACATATAAGTAATAATAATATTATGAGAAAATAAAATCTTAATTGCATATATGTTACGACCTTACTCCGCGGCTTTCCTATCTTAGCTCGCGACAATCGAGATCAGCGATAATACGCGAATTCAACACTTGAATGATCAAAGAGAAACGTTTTTATTGAATGAACAACAAGTTTGCACAATAGGAACAATCAAAGAAGAGGAGGAACTCTAGATCCACGATCTAAGCTCCAATTACAATCTCAACATTATACTCACACACATAACCGAAAAGAAGAAGCAACTCTACTATTTATACTCTTCATCTTAGCTCACTTAACTAACTAACACCCACGTGTTCGACTCCCATTGACTGTAACACGTCATAGCTTCACCTCATTGGCCACCGCATCTCAACTAGTCCACGTCATCAACTAACTCGGTGCATGTGATGTCGCGTTGCATGCATGTGATGTTCTTGTTATAGCCATGCATGCAACAATTCCCCCCTCTTAGGGTTCCTTGTCCACACGGAACCACGGAAATCTTGCCATTATCACCTCAGCAAACTCCCAAGAAGCATCGGCAGGTGATTTTCCCTTCCAATGAATAAGCCATTTTGTGGCTGCTTGATTCTGCCGTTTCACCATCTTTCTGTCTAGAACGGCTTGAGGAATGGCATCGTTGATGTGGGATATATCTGGTACATCAATAATAGGGCCGGTAGGTGGAGATGCCGGCTTCAATAATGACACATGAAACACATCATGAATTGTAGCCGAAGGAGGTAGATTCAACTTGTATGCAACTGCACCAATTTTGTCTAAAATCTGATAGGGTCCGAAATATTTAGGCTCAAACTTGTGATGTTTTCCTCGTACTGACTTCTGTCTATATTCCCTCAACTTCAACCAAACCCACTCCCCAATCTCAAACTCCTTATCACTTCTATGTTGATCAGCCTGTCGCTTCATTCTCTCGGCCGCCTTCTGCACATTTCGCTTGAGTATTGCAAGCATTTCTTCTCTATCTCGCAGAGCAAGGTCTACTGCCTCAACATTTGAATCACCAGGTAGATATGGAACATGTATAGGCGGTGCAAAACCATACAAAGCTTCGAATGGAGTCATTTTAATGCTTGAGTGATAGGTAGTGTTATACCAAAATTCAGCTAAGCCTAGCCATTGAACCCAAGTGTGTGGCTTCTCACCCATGGCACAACGTAGGTAACATTGCAGGCTTCGATTTACAATCTCAGTTTGACCATCAGTCTCCGGATGATATGCCGTGGAGTACAGTAGCTCAACTCCTAACAAACTCATAAATTCTTTCCAAAAATTTCCCACAAAAATGGAGCCTCTGTCACTCACAATACTCACTGGCATTCCATGAAGTTTAAAGACTGAATCCATGAATACTTCAGCTACCTTCTTAGCTGTGAAAGGGTGAGATAAGGCCATGAAATGAGCATACTTACTCAGCCTATCGACAACCACAAATATAGTGTCACAGCTTTGAGAGTTAGGCAAGGCTTCAATAAAATCCATAGAGATATTTGTAAAAATGGCTGTAGGAACTGGAAGTGGTTGCAATAATCCAGCTGGAGAGAAGTTGCTCGGCTTATATCTTTGACACACCACGCATACTCGTACAAATTCTTTAACATCCTTTCTCAATTTGGGCCAGTAAAGCAGAGCAGATATCCTCTTAAAAGTTCCCAATACCCCAGAGTGACCAGCCACAGCAGAATCATGGAAAAGAGACAGAATCTGAGCCTTTAGGGCTAAGTCGTTTCCCACAACTAATTTTCCTTTCCTCCTCAACTCATCATTGTTCCAGCTGAACATAGGATGAAGATTGGCATCTTGTTGTTTCTCTGTAATCAATTTTTGTATCAGAGAGTCCTGCTTCCATGAAGCTTTAATCTTGGTGATTAATTCCAGAGGGATTACAAAAGAAGTTAAGGCATAGGTCATCACCTCAGGCACCCGGGATAAGGCATCAGCCACTGAATTTTCACTCCCTCTTCTATATCTTATCTCATAATCAAATTGCATAAGCTTAGTCATCCAAGCTTGTTGAGTAGGAGTAGTCAATTTTTGCTCAATCAAATATTTAAGACTTTGATGATCAGTCAATATAATGAACTTCTTACTCTGCAAGTAATGATACCATTTCTTAATTGCCATCAATATAGCCAACAACTCCTTCTCATAAACTGATAATTTCTGATATTTAGGAGACAGAGCTTTACTGATGAAAGCCAATGGATGTTTATCTTGCATTAACACAGCCCCAATGCCCACTCCAGAAGCATCAGTCTCCACCACAAACTCCTTAGAAAAATCTGGTAAAGCCAAAACTGGGGCTGTAATCATAGCAGCTTTAAGCTTCTCAAAAGCTTCATGTGCCTCCATTGTCCATTTGAATCCATTTCCTTTTATCACCTCTATCAAGGGTCTAGATATCACCCCGTAGTTATGCACAAATCTTCTATAATACCCAGTTAGTCCCAAAAAACTCCTCACATGTTTAACAGTCTTAGGTTGAGGCCAGTTCTTAACTGCTTCAATTTTCCCTTCATCTGTTGACACCCCTTTTTCAGATATAACATGGCCAAGATATTCCACCTTCTTGCACCCAAAATTACACTTGCTTCTTTTAGCTAACAAACTGTGTTCTACCATCAACTCCAAAACTATCCTCAAATGTTGCTCATGAGCCTCTTGATTGCTGCTATATATGAGAATATCATCAAAGAAAACCAATATAAATTTTCTCAAGTAATCTCTGAATATGGTATTCATCAAATTTTGGAATGTAGCAGGTGCATTTGTTAAGCCAAATGGCATAACTAGGAACTCATAATGCCCTGAGTGAGTTTTGAATGCAGTCTTATGGACATATTCAGGCTTCATCCTCACTTGCCAATATCCTGACCTCAAATCGATTTTTGAAAACCATGCTGCATTTCCTAACTCATCCAATAGCTCTTCAATCACAGGAATAGGATATTTGTCTTTTACAGTTATAGCATTCAAGGCTCGGTAGTCAACACACATTCTCCAAGTAGCATCTTTCTTTTTCACAAGTACAATAGAACTAGCAAAAGAACTCTCACTGTGTCTTATGACTCCAGCCTCAAGCATTTCATCAATCATTTTCTCAATAACATCTTTTTGATGTGCAGCATATTTATATGGCCTCATGTTCACTGCCTCTGCACCATCCTTCAAAACAATTTTGTGATCTTGTTTCCTTTGTGGAGGTAAAGCTCTTGGTTCTTCAAACACAGTAGTAAATTCTTTAAGAATCCGGCCAAGATTGGGCCAAATTTCCTCCACACTAGCTGCATAACAGTAACCAGCATCAATTTCCACTGATGGTATCCATTGATTCCATTTTCTTTCATCTAAATCTTCTTCCTCTGGATTCAGTATATGCAGAAAGTTCAACTGATCAGCCTTTGGTGACCACCTTTCACCTTGTAACATTACCTCTTTACCATTGAAACAAAAGACCATGCTAAGATTATTGAAATTCCACTTAATCTCTCCCAGAGTAGACAACCACTCTCCACCTAATATGAGATCATAAGTCTCCAGATTAATGAGATACACTTCTCCTTGAAATTTAGATCCCTGCATCTCCCATTCTAATCTGCTACATTTTTTATTACACTGCAGGATCTGGCCATTTGCTACTTCCACCGCCTTTGAGTTAACAGGAAGTAGCTTGCAATTGAGGTTGCTAGCCATTTTAGCACTTAAGAAGTTATGAGTGCTACCAGTATCTATCAAGATTCTTATGGTTTTTTTCTGACATCTTCCTCTAATTCTCATTACTTGAGGACTATCTTTTCCCCAAACCGCATGTAAGGAAAGTTGTAATTCAGACTTATTTCCTTCTTCTTCTTCCTCAGATTCTGATTCCACTTCACTATTCATTTCTTTTCCTACTTCAAGTAATTGCACAACATACGATTTTCTCTTACTGCACTGATGATTGGGGGTAAACTTCTCAGTACACCAAAAGCATTCCTTTCTTGCTCTCTTCTCATCCAATTCTTTAGGAGTCAGGTTTGTGCTAGCTCTAACCCCCCCAAATTTAGTAGCATCCTTATTACTTCCGTTCCAATTACTCACGGCTCCCACCTTATTAGTAGCAGTCACAGCCATTGGTTTGCTACTTGAATAAAAGCTACTGTGAGCTTGCACACTGCTCTGGCTCATCTTAGTTTTAACACCTAGAGCTCTAACAGTTAACTCTTGCAATTTAGCTAGAGAATAAGCTTCAGCTAGTGCCTTAGGTCTAAACATACGCACTGGCATTTGTAACTCATCAATTAATCCGGATAAAAAGAAGCTCAAGGCTTGATCTTCTCTAATTCCCGCTCTAGGATATAATTCATCGAAAGTATCCATATAGTCTTGGAGCGTACCTTTTTGTTTTAGGTTTCTGAGCTCAGCCAATGGATCCTCATACGCGTGCGCACCAAATCGAGCAGCTAGAGATGAGCTATAGCTCGGCCAGTCCGCATATGCCATATCTCCATGCAAGCTCTCAAATCCTCGATGCCACTGTAATGCCTTCCCTTCCAAGTGAATCGCGGCCACTCTAACCTTCTCCTCCTCTGATACTTTAGCTACTTGGAAGAAATATTCAGCTCGCATCATCCATCCTTCAAAACCGTCTCCATCAAATTTAGGAAATTCATATCGTGTCGATCTTCCTCCATTTTCATACCGATTCCATCTATTACTCCCTTCACCATTTTCCATTTCATTATTTTTCTGATTCTGCAAATTAAGTGCCGCAATTGTTTGCGACAACTCCATTATTTCGCTCTTATGCTCTTCTCGCATCTCCTGCATTTTTTGCTCCATTATCTCGATCATTTTCTTCTCCATTTCCGCGCCCCGAGTAACCGTTCCGATGTCCGGAGATCGATTGCTCTGAATACCAATTGTTACGACCTTACTCCGCGGCTTTCCTATCTTAGCTCGCGACAATCGAGATCAGCGATAATACGCGAATTCAACACTTGAATGATCAAAGAGAAACGTTTTTATTGAATGAACAACAAGTTTGCACAATAGGAACAATCAAAGAAGAGGAGGAACTCTAGATCCACGATCTAAGCTCCAATTACAATCTCAACATTATACTCACACACATAACCGAAAAGAAGAAGCAACTCTACTATTTATACTCTTCATCTTAGCTCACTTAACTAACTAACACCCACGTGTTGGACTCCCATTGACTGTAACACGTCATAGCTTCACCTCATTGGCCACCGCATCTCAACTAGTCCACGTCATCAACTAACTCGGTGCATGTGATGTCGCGTTGCATGCATGTGATGTTCTTGTTATAGCCATGCATGCAACAATATATTCAAATAGAAAATTCAGAAATATTTTAAAACAGGCTCATATTTTCTTGTATGGAAGAAATTAGACATTGAAGCTGCATTACAGTACATCATATAGGTTAGACACCTATTTATTGTGCCAATCAATCAGAGAATAAAACCTTTTATCACAACATATGGAGTATAAATCATTGGCTGCAAATAAGAATCCCTGCTCGGCAAACGACTGATAATGATCTTAGCACTAGTATGAATATTTCTTAATTTTCTTTATCAATTTTTTCATTCACTAAATTGAGTAATTTTCTTTATAAATGAATGTTCCTTAATTTCCAACACCTTACATGATTCTAATTGTGCTTCACTATTTCATTCACCTTGTGTAACTCTTTCATCAAGTTTCACTGGAGACACAGTCCCCATGTCGTTGCATTGCAACAACGGGTTCGCTACACCTGGAGCACCGGAAAGACATGGATGCGCATCTTGTTCGAAGACAATAGTAGCAATACCTGACAGTAAAGTTTATAGTAAGGAGAAGCTTCTCTAGACCTCACTTGAGGATTGAGGTTGAAAATGTTCGTGAACATGGAGATTGACGTGCATAAAGCAATAGGAAGGATGCAGAAACAAACTACCTGTGCTGGCACGGAAGAGCTAAAAATGGAGTGGTTGGAGTTGTCTGGCAAATGGGGCATAAAGCATCATCCCCTTCTGAGTTTGAAGACTTATCTTTTGAGAATGGACGGAGAACTTTTCTGAGAGACGACGAATTGAGAAGTGGAAGAAGCAGCAACAACATTTCCTGCACATAATGCCATGCTTTATTCCACATAGCATCTTAACATATTTGGCCAAATAATGTTTCTGACAAATGCTTCCAAGAAATGATAGAATTTACCGAAAATTCATTCCACACTAGCTGCCGGTTCATGTACTCAAAGCTCACAGATCGATTCATATTAGGACTTCCATAGACAAGTCTCGCTCGTAAGGCTCTCTCAGTAAGACTCCTATACCTGCATAAACATAAGATCAATTACAATTAAGGTAAGATTGGTCCATGTTAAGTTCTTTTCAAAGTTTTATATTTACAAATCTGCAAGACTCAAGCTTTTATTCAAACATACTCCACCATTCAGACAAAAGAACAAATTGCTATTGGACTCAGTGTTTCAGTCAGCCACAAAGGTATGATGTTATTCAGATACCAAAGAAGATTATTAAAGCAAATCATTCTCTTTGAGCTGTACGAAAAATACAAAGGCTGCATAAGAATAATTACCTTCCTGTCAAAAGGAATATGAGCAGGTTTCCAAAGGATGCAGCTTTATAAAATCCTTCTATACGTTGTAAGATAAACCAACCCCGACGAGCTAGTGATCTCTGGACAAAGGAGATGATTAGAACATATTCGAAAAAGGGCTGACTTCCATATATTTGAGCGAGTACATTCAGATGTAAGTACATCATATATCATGCGCATATCATGCACAGCTACTAGAATTAAATCTTGCAGAGATAAGAAGCACCTGCTCAGTGTCACCCCATCTACGGAAAGCAGAAAATGATTGAAGTCGGGCCCAAATATACTGACCACCAACAGTAGCTATACAGTACCAGATCTTCTGTGAAACAGTTAATCCTGGCCCCTCCAGCCCCATTCTAACTATAAGAATGTACGTAGAAGCATAAGTGTAAAGCCTCGCCATTATAGGAAAAAGATCCGCAATTCAATAGAACACCAAGGGTATACTGAACAAAAACAATTATCGTTTTCCTAATTAAAAGACTTCCAATGCCTCTCTTCTGTAAGACACAAAGGCATAATGTATAACAGTTACTGACTGAATATGTATTTTTATCAAAATGGGAGACAACAAGACCCCTAAGTTCAACACATCAACTTTAATAAACACTTACTAAAGATTAATTCTAAGCCCTACTTCGAAGGGGCTAAAGGAATATAAGGTTTTCCTAGCTAGTAGTTAACTTATTGACGAGGCTGCTATTTTACCACTAGCTACACAATTATGTAAACATAGTCTAGTATCACAAGGTTGAAGTTATTAATCAGCCTAACATGCCTGAGGATAAGGGACAGGTTGAAGTTATTAATCAGCCTAACATGCCTGAGGATAAGGGACAGGTTGAAGTTGTTAATAATCAGCCTAACATGCCTGAGGGACAGGGTGAAGTTATTTGCGATTTTGTAATACATAACACTGTTACTTCTCATAATATAAGTGAATTTCTCCAATATCTTGAAGCATTCAGTCACCAATTTATTGCACATTTTCCATATGCAGTAAACAATCACCATATAAGGATAATTACTATCACCATATAAGGATACTCAGAACAACAGATAAAGTACCGGAAGAAGAAAATAAGTAAATAGTCACTGACCTTTTACCCTTGGCTCAACTGCACGTTCATCCCTATACCTCAAGTTCATGAGAGCATTACCAGGTGTAGGCTTATCAACCCATATTGAAAATCGCCATATAAGAAACTCAAGAAATGCATCGAGTTCAGGCTCGTATTGGAATAGCATTCCTGGCTAACCCCAAAAAAGGGAATGGAAATCAAATGCCTGTGAACTTTCAATTAATTATCAAAGCTTCTGGTCCAAGAAAACTCAATTAACAGCATGGTGTTTACCTTCAGTAAAGAAAAAACTTTAACCAACTGTTCTTTTAACATGGCTGACATTTCAACGTCAAGCCTTCCAGCATCTACCTGATTAACTCTAGATATTTCAACTGGGATCATCTCCTATCAGAAACCACAAAAGCACAATCGCAGCATTAGGGCGAAAGCTGGGAGCATCCAATAAGGATATCTTTTGATAACCAGTAGGTCTTGATCTGCTAAAAGTAATTCAGTTTCAACAACCAAAACATTTAGACCGTGAATGTCAAGTGTTTTAATGTCTTACGTTCTTGATTTGAATGGGTTTGAAACTCCCAACTTCTTTTGCGGAATAATTTGAAGGTAGGAAAATAAAACATCGAGGTGTGATCTTTTGCCGTTAGGGTTTCACTACTTTTCTTAAGAACATTAATACCCACAGAATCACCAAGCTCTATCAATCTTGTGTTTTCCTACATCTATATTCTATATGCATTGTCAAGAATTCACAAGAAAACCTCTTAAGAAGCAACACCAAATATTTAACAAGCTTATCCAACTGATGTAAACTAATTGGAAAAGTTAATAATTAATCGAAAAACTGTTAATTTCAGTCAACTCCTGCATACTGGGAGAGTCAAAATGTGATGAAATTGAAGTAAACAAGAAGAATTATGCGTCCTAGACAGCTCAGTCAACAAATTCTACCCCTCTCAGCAACAAGCAAACTGATAAAGATGGGATTCTTCAAACATCAATTAGCCCAACATCTCAGAATTCAGTTGTTGGATTGAAGATAGATTAAATATTAGATTTTCCCAACACAAACAATTAACAAAAAGTTAACGCAATTTCACTAGTAAGAAAAAACTACCAACAGGTACAGATTCTTCAAAAATGCACACATCGATGCAGACTACTGCTACAAATTTCCCTCGATTCAGCACATCATTTCTATCGCTCCTTCCCTCGAAAAAAATAAAAATGAAGAAAGCAAAAGCCCCAAAAGCAATTACCTACCGTGTGAACAGATTGCCATTGAGGAATTAGCTTCAGATAAGTGTTGAACCACGCATCCTCCGGCGGAGGAGGATTGGCAGAATTACCGCTGGTAGACGAAGACGACGAAGCTAGGATTTGTCTATCCATTACTGAATTAACTAGTTCCAAATTTCTACAGCTTATTCCAATAAATGATGGATTTTTTGCGTTTGTGTGCGTGTTCACTGTGTTCCTCACCACGAGGTTTCTACGTGCTGCAACAATCATACAGATTTTTTCCTCTTAATTCTGAGGGTTATTCTCGTCATTTAAAACGGGCACGCACATTCATAAAGATATTTACATGATAAAAAGTGGCACTTTAGGTTGGTTTTATTTCTGAATAGTGCTAAATGGCCACGTTATAGCCAGCCATAAAAATAAAAAATTAATAAAAGTTAGTGCATTTAATGTCATTTCGGTGAAATCAAATACCTCTAAAAAGTATAAATTTTATTTGGACAAATGTACCCTTAATTATGACATACTATAAATATGAAGAAACTAGTATAATTTATTCAATTGGATTATACATTAACTCATGTTGCATCAAATTTATATAAACAAAATCAAATTTAATAATGTTACATGATTAATTCAATTTTATCTTATATTTATAATACCAACGCATCGTGATAAGTATTTACGCACGAATAAAAGTATTGGTCCGATATTGAAATATTGGCATATTGCAATGATAAATTCAAATTTTTATTTTTAGCTTTAATTGTTAGTAAATATATTAAAATATGAAAATAATATTACATAAAAGATAAATGCATTAATATGTAGACTGTGAGTGGATTCTCAGAGGTAATATTATTATGATTTATTTTATTTAGTGGTTTAGCATATTTACATGAATTATAAAATATGAAATCAGGATTTACTTTTTATTCAAATATAAAATATATGTGTCATTGTATTATTTAAATATTTTTTTATTCTTTAAATTAAATTATTGAAATAAGTAAAAGTTGTAAGCTAATACTTATGGAGTACACGGTGATGGTGATGGTGATGGTAATGATGTTAAGTTATGTAGTAACTGAGTAGCACATAGTATTATAGTCTATATTAACAGTAATAATATTAATTGCTATTATTATTAATTAGATTATATCACAACTTAATTGGAAGTATATAAACATATAAACTATTATGTATAACGTTACATTTTTGTACATATTTTAATGCACAATTGGTAAAGTAAGAGAGAGAAAGAAAGAGAGAGAGAGAGGAAGAAGAAGACAAAAATTATTAAAGTATTGTTAGAAAAGAATGAGTCTCACACTCTCACTTCAATTGAAAGAAAAAAGTTTTCCAAATTAGAAAGTATATATTCTTGTGAGACGAACTAAAAAATGCATATTATTGAGGGACGAAGAAAGAATATTATAGGCTTATAGATTACTAATATACAAATGCAATATGGGAATGATTTTGATTTTTATAAGAGAGTGGGAGATTGCCAGAGACTTATGGGAATGGGAATTTCATGTTTAAAAAAATATTTATTCTATTTTAAGATTTATTATTTTTAAAATAAAATTTAAGTTAGAATTTACGTAATGTGTTTAAAATAAAAGAAAAGAATAACTATGTAAACACAACTATATCATAGTATATACAAAATAATTAGTATATTGATTTATATAATTATATTATAATACACCCTATAATTTTAGTATATTTGATAATCTTAAACTATAACATAATAAAAATATTATAGACTATTTGATTTTAAAAATAAATTACTGAAAACAGAAAAGTAAAAAATAAATGAATAAAAGAAAGAAATGTAAAAATCGGAATAAAGAAATGAAACTAAAAAACAACTACAATTAAATAGAAAGGGTAATAGTGTAAAGTTATTGGAGCAATTAATAACCTATTTGAATCATTAATAGCCAATAATATCAAAATTTACTAAAATGCCACTGTATGGCCAGCCACATTATGGCTGCATAGCATTTTCCTTTATTTTTTGACTTATCTTTATTCATATATACAGTTGTTTACAAAATTTAATGGCAATATAATTACTAGTAGTAGTATTTTACAAACAATTTAGTGGTTTCCAAAAAAAGCTCTACTAAACATAGGTAATGGTATTATATAGTAAGTGTGAGGTGGTGTTTGATTTCCTAGAAAATAATGCTCTCTTGGTTCCATAGAAATATGTCATATTTTCTTTTTCGTCCGTCCCATACAAATAGTTCATAACTATTTATGGTAACATTTTTCTCCTTTTTTATTTTATCATTTATGGCCACACCATACACTACACAATTTCAACTAATTTTTCTCCTTTTCTTTTACTTTATCAATTACATATTAAAACTCGTGTCAAACTCAAATAACCTATTTCTATGGGACGGAGAGAGTATCAAAATGCAATTTAAGATTGAGTTGTGAGATAATTTTAGTCATAGGGGTTAGTTATGACTAATTATCCCATAATTATCCATCTATGATTGAATTGTTGGATTTGAATCTCATGAACTAAATACACTACATATTTTATCGCGAGATACAATCTTACAAACGGAACGCCCCAAAAGTACAGTACTTTTTATTAATAAGCATTTTTACGAACAATTTATTACTCCATCACACGAATTCAATCTTAAAATCATGTAACATGCTCTTACTGGGGATATATCTAATATTCCTAATTCCAGATAATATCCTAGGATGACATTCCAAAATTTATAAGGCCATCCGCAATGACGCCTAGCGTACCGCCTAGCCGAGCGTCGGCACTAGGCGGTCCATTGCAACCGCCCAACGGATTTCAGAATTAAAAACCGCCGAGCGCTCGGCGGTTTTGCGGCGCTAGGCGGTGCGCTGGGCGATCCGCTCGGCGCTATTACAGCGCCCGAATCACCTAGCGCACGGCCGAGTACTCTATTACAGCGCCCGAATCGCCTAGCGCTCGGCGCTATTACAGCGCCCGAATCGCCTAGCGCTAGGCGGTGCGCAGAATTTTTTTTTGAAACACTATATATATGCGGTTTGCACGTGATTTTCATTCGCACCACTTGTTTTAACGAGTACTCTCTCTATCTTAATTTCTGTACAAGATCAACACCGAGAAATGGAGAACACCAACGAAGGTACTCCAGTGACGAGCGGGTCTCAAACTCCCCCGGTACCCGTGGGAGGTGGATGGGGTCCGTTGCTAGGGTACTACAACATGTACCCGTGGCAGGGGATGATGCCCGGGATGGCAGCCGAAGGAAATATGCCCGGGATGGCAGCTGGGGGGAGTATGCCGGCGTGGTAGGGGGTACCGGGGATGCAACCCGGTATGCAGATGATGTCGGGGTAGGCGCCCGAGATGCAGATGATGCCGGGGGGGTGCCCGGGATGCAGATGATGCCGCGGGGGGGGGAGGGGGGACGGCGATGCAACCCCCGACAGGGGGGTACCGGCGACGCAGGGGACGCCGGGGGAGGAGGACGTCTATCGCCCCAGTTTTAATTTTTCGACTGCTTCTTCGCACACATCGACCCCAACGGATGCGCAGTTCACGCAATTTGATGTTTTTTCCTTAGAGGAGTTGGGGTTTGATATTCTCGGAGTTCCGGATACTCCCGTTCAAAAGAGGGAGCAGTGCAGGGTCATGGCGCCCCAAAGAAGAAGGGCAAGAGGAAGAAGGTCGGGGAGTCGTCGCAGCCGGGTGAGGACGACGGCTCGGTACGGAGAAGGTGGACGGATGCGGAGAACGTCGAGCTGTCCAAGGCGTGGGTGAGTGTTTGCGACGATCCTCTCGTTTCTAACAACCAGAGGATCGTCAACTTGTGGGGCAAGATAGCAGCAGCCTACCAGAGATTTTGCCCGGAGGGGAGGCGACGCAACGGGGAGGATTGCTGGAAGGGGTGGGACCGAATCAGGGCTGTCGTCTCCCGATTTTTTGGTTTGTACGCCAACGCCCTCCGCATGCAGAGCAATGGCCAAACAGAGGAAGACTACATGAGGATAGCGGAGAAAGCATTCCCCCAGCCCGGGTTGTATAAGGACTTCACCTACTGGAACTGCTATCTTGTGTTGAACGACTCCGAGAAGTTCCGAGTAGGTGTCGACGCTGACTAGCCGAAGAAGCAACGACTGAACTATACCGGTGATTTCAGCGGCAGCAGCGGTGGTTCCCACGACCTCCCCGAGACGGCCCAGGAGGGTCCCGACCCCTCGTTCGTTCGCTCGCCGAACTCGCCCGGTTGGGCACAAGCGGGCTCAACGGGAGGCGAGGGGGGCAGCCGGGGGTTCACAAGAGGTCCAGTCGGCATCCTCCCTTGGCCAATCCACAGCGGATCTCAAATTCTTCGCGCGTCAACAAACGCGCAATCAGATGGTCAAGACGATGGTCGAATGGCGGGCGGCGGTGGACCCCGTGGAGAAGAGATTGCTTCAAACATTGCTCCTGAGCATGCAGGAGGATTTGGAGGCGGCACAGAGGGAGACCGGCGGGAGAAGAGGCGGCGGCGACGGTGGCGACGGAGGCGGAGGCGATGGTGGCGACAGCGACGGAGGAGACGACGACAGAGACGAGGAGTGAATTATTGTACTTTTTTTTAATTATTGTAATTTTTTAAAATTATTGTACTTTTTTTAAATTATTGTACTTTTTAAAATTTTAATAGTATTATTAATGTTTCCCGTATATGTCTCGTAAATTAAATTCCGTATATTGTGTGATTGTTAATTATTTCATTTTTATATAATTGTTATTAGTGATATGGCTAGTGATGTGGCTAGGCTATGGCTGGGCTATGGTTGGGCTATTTGCTTGTTTTAATGATGTGGCAGAAGGATTTTTAGTGTTGATAATATGGCAGGAGGAGTTTGTGGCTAGGCTATGGCTGAGCTATTTCTATTGTGAATGGCCTAAGTTAATTCACAAAAATTAATTCTATTTTAGAACCGCACAAGACATGCAACATATTTGAAAATCTTCTTCTTTTTGTAGGCGAGAGATTGAATCTCTCATAACTCCAACAATAGATTTAAACCTCAATACTTTTAGGTAATTATACTTGCACAAAAGTTTGATTATTGCATACCTATCAAACTCTACGACAATATATCACAGCTACTGTAGAGAGCGTGACAATTTCGAATTCTCCTACTACAGAGAAGGAAAATTATGTGTATTGGATAGTGATACTATGAGAGTGTTGATGGATCGACTGCATACATGAAGGAAAGGAATATCGAGGGATCATGTTGGCAATTGAAACTAAAAATATAACATATAACTGTCCCATATCGGTGTTAAGATAAAAACTGAAACTAGTATATAAGTCTCATGGGCCCCTCCTCCTATCACCAATTGGTTTTAGGATGGAACCCATGGATTTCTATCATGGTATCAGAGCGGGTCGCCGACTGTGGGTCATATTTAACTGACCCAGCAGTATATCTGGGCTGAAACCGAAAAAAAATGACTGACCCAGCAGTATAACTGGGCTGAAAATTTGGGCCAAGTGGTCCCAACCGATCGAAAAAAATTGGACCGATTGTCCAATCGATTAGAAAAAAGTCCAACCCCTCCAAGGTTCACCTTGAAGGGTTTGAGGGAGGGTGTTGGCAATTGAAACTAAAAATATAACATATAACTGTCCCACATCGGTGTCAAGATAAAAACTGAACCTAGTATATAAGTCTCATGGGCCCCTCCTCCTATCACCAATTGGTTTTAGGATGGAACCCATGGATTTCTATCAATTTCATATGATGAGCTTTAGGGACCGTCGGATCAATCTCTGATCCAAAACATGTTTTAATCTCAGCCGTTGATTGCATATGACCGTTGGGATTGAAATTGTATAAATAGTTTGTTGAAGTTTAGTTGAAACAGTTAGATAGACTACTCTCAATTGATTGAATAAGATTTCCTTTTCAATTCTCAACCGCCATCTTCTCCGATACACACACACACTCGATCCCCTCATACTCTAACAATTGGCGCCGTCCGGTGGGAAAATCAATTTGGGGATAAATCTTTTCTGGTGGAGACGGATCTGCAACAACGATGGAATCAAGATTTGAAGTGGAGAAATTTACAGGCAAGAACGATTTCGCACTTTGGAAGATGAAAATCCGTGCGATGCTTACTCAACAAGGTCTAGCTTCCGCTTTGTCGATTAAGGGGAAGGAAACCGAATCTGTGGATCTTGGTGAGAAGAGTGCTCAACAACGTGCAGATATTGAGGCGAAGGCTTTTAGCACGATCGTTCTCAGCCTTGGTGATAAAGTTCTGTAGGAAGTAGCGAGAGAAACGACCGCTGCAGGTATAATGGCTAAACTGGAAGATTTGTACGTCACTAAATCACTTGCAAATAGGTTGATTATGAAGCAACGACTGTATTCCTATAAGTTTTTGGAACAAAAGGGGGTATTAGAACTGTTGGAGGATTTTAATAAAACCGTCGATGATCTGGAGAATATTGATGTGTCTATTTGTGATGAGGACAAGGCAATTTTGTTATTGAATGCCCTCCCATCAAATTATGTTCCACTTCGTGATGTGATCTTGTATGGCCGTGAGAAAACCGTGGCATTCCTTGAGGTGCAGTCGGCCTTGAGATCAAAGGAGTTGCAGAGTATGGAGGTGAAGTCAGGTAGCTCAATGTCTGAGAGCTTGAATGTGAAGAAATTCAAGGGGAAGAAGCCATACAAGAAGTTCAATGAGCCCTCCAAGAACACCTCCAATGATCAAGAGGAGACCCGTTCTTGCCATTGGTGCAAGAAGCATGGCCATTTAAAGAAGGACTGTTATGCCTGGAAGAGGAAACAATAAGAAAGTGGGGGTAAGGTGGTGAATTCAGCCGAGGAGGTTGAAGATGATGAGGTTCCAGTAGCCTTGAATGTAATGGACAGGAAGGAAAATGAGTCTTGAATTATGGACTCTGGCTGCAGTTTCCATATGAGTCACAATCTATCTTGGTTTGAAGACATAAAAGAAATATCTGGATCTGTTATCCTAGGGAATAATCAGATATGTTTAGTAAAAGGAGTTGACACTATCAAGCTGAGAGTTGAGAATGGATGCAGTATTACGCTCTATTCAGTCAGATACATCCCAGAAGTTAAAAGAAATTTAATCTCATTGGACTCACTTGAAAGAAAGGGGTGTAAGTTTGTATCTGAAGCTGGGGTGATGACTGTCAGCAAATCAGGGAAAATATTGATGAAGGTAGAAAGAAAGGGTAGTTTGTACTACATGACAACCACTGCGTTGAAAGCAGATTCAGAAGAGCTTGTGCTCTTGTTACATAAAGTTTGAAAGTGTGGCATTCTAGGCTTGGTCATCCAGCCATTGGAACTGTGAAAGAGCTGATTAAAAGGGAACTTGTGCACTGTGATGATGCTGATAGTGATTCAGTAAATTGTGAGGATTGTGTATTGGGCAAGGCAAAGAAGCTGAGTTACCCGAAGGCCATACACACATCAACAAAGCCACTTGACTATGCACATAGTGGCTTATGAGGACCTACTCAGGTGAAGTCCATTGGAGGTGGAAGATATTACATGAGCATTATTGATGATTTCTCCAGGAAAATATGGATTTACATACTAAAGGAGAAATCAGAGGCTTTCATGAAGTTCAAAGAATGGTGCATTGAGGTGGGGGCAAAAAAAGGCATAAGTCTGAGATGCTTGAGAACAGACAATGGTTTGAAGTATTTGTCATGAGAATTTGATGAGTTTTACAAGTCTAGAGGCATCAAGAGACATAGAATAGTTCATATGAATCCACAACAAAATGGTGTGGCAGAAAGGGAAAACCTCACTATCGTAGAAAGAACCAGGTGTATGCTACTGGCAGCTGGTTTTGAGAAGAGGTTCTGGGCAGAAGCAGCCTCTACTGCTATGAAATTGATGAACAAATGCCCCTCATCTAGTTTGAATGGGGATATACCAAACAATAAGTGGTTTGGTAGGAACAGCAGCTATGAGAATTTGAGAACCTTTGGCTGCAAAGCTTTTGCACACATCAAACAAGGAAAATTGGAAGCAAGAGCTGTTAAATGCATCATGATAAGGTATCATCCAGGAGTAAAAGGCTACAGGCTTTGGTGCATCGAGTCTGGGAATGGAAAGGTCATCATCAGCAGAGATGTCATCTTCTGCATGCTCCATTTCAAAAAGAAGGCAGATGCAGAAACTAATAAAGAAACTAAGAATATGGACATTTCTAAAATTGAGGTGGAGCATGAAGAGACTCAGCAGAATCAAGAATCCGAGGTCTCTGATGCCCCACAGTCACCACAGCAGCCACAACAACCAAGCCCAGCAGCTTAAAGTAGCTGGAAATTAGCCACGGACAGAGCTAGAAGAAACATAAAGCCTTCTTCTAGATATTCTGATGCTGAGTTCTTGTTCTTCTGCCTGATGGTGGCAAAGGAGGTTGAATACTCAGAGCCTAGAAACTATGAGGAAGCAGTTGAGAGCAAAGATTGGGAAAAATGGATGCAAGCTATGATAGATGGAATTGACTCAATATTGAAAAATGGTACATGGGTGCTGGTGGAGAAGCCAGATGGAAGAAGGATAGTGAGCTGTAAATGGATCTTTAAGAAAAAGATAGAAGTTGCTGATGAAGATAAGGTTAGATATAAAATTAGTGGCTAGAGGTTTCACACAGGAGCATGGGATTGACTATGATGAAGTATTTTCCCCTGTGGTGAAACATACCTCAATAAGGATTCTATTGGCAATAGTGGCAAGAAAGGATCGGGAACTTGAGCAGTTAGATGTCAAGACAACTTTTCTGCTTGGTGATCTGAAAGAAACCATTTATATGGCCCAGCCAAAGGGTTTTGTGAAGCCTGGAAATGAAGGCAAAGTTTGCTTGTTGAAGAAGAGCATCCATGGTTTAAAGCAGGCTAGCCGTCAGTGGCACATGAAATTCAATACTCATATGATCAAAAGTGGATTCCTAAGGTCTTGCTATGATGAATGTGTTTACATAAAGAGTGTAGGTGGAGCTGTTGTAGCTTATCTACTTCTATATGTAGATGATATGCTATTAGCAGGGGCTGATTTGGAGGAAATTCAGAAAGTAAAAGGAGACCTCAGAGCTGCTTTTGAGATGAAAGACCTGGGGCCAGCTAGAAGAATTCTTGGCATGTCTATAATAAGAAAGAGAGAGAAGAGACAAATATGGCTGACATAAGCTGATTATGTAGCCAGATAGCTCAAGAAGTTCAAGATGGAAAATGTGAAAGAGGTTTCTGTTCCTATGGGCCAGCATTACAAGTTAACTGCAGATCAAAAGCCAAAGAATGAAGTTGAGGAAAGAGAGATGCAAAACATGCCATATGCAAATATTATTGGTAGCATAATGTATGCTATGATTAGTACACGGCCTGATATAGCACATGCTATATCAATAACTAGCAGGTATATGACTAGTTATGGAAAGGAACATTGGTCAGCATTAAAGTGGCTTGTGAGGTATCTGCGGGGAGCCACAAATGTTGGTATTCTGTTTGATGGAAATAGTGAACATGAGGGTGATGCACTGAAGGGATGGAGTGATTCTGACTTTGCTAGGAACCTAGATACCAGAAGGTCACAATCAGGCTACTTATTCACACTCTATGGTTCAAAGATAAGTTGGAAGAGTAGTTGCTTTATCTACTACTGAGGCTGAGTTCATGTCACTAACATCAGCAGTAAATGAGAGTTCTTGGCTCAAGGGGATATTGAAGGATTTTGGAGTAGTTCAAGATTATGTGAGCATTGGCTGCGACAAAACTAGTGTTAAGATAGGTATACTGAAAAGCATATTTCGAGTATGTTGCACGAATAGAATTGCTTGTATACAATAAACTCTACAATCCACTTTTGACCCAAGACGAGAAGAAGTAATTTTATCGCATTGGTGTTTGCTTGTGCATTTATAAGATGTTTCCCAAACATTTAAATGTATAAGAAGCAAACAAGTTTGATTCTTCTGCATAGTAGACTGGTCGTGAGCGACGTTCACAGAAGGTGACGCAATCGGTCCTTTGCAGAAGAGAAATAGAATTTCACAACCTAGATAGGCTTTGGCTACCTATCGTGAAAGGTTGTAGTGTCAATCCGCATGTTTCCTTACCTTAGGAAATAAACGACACTGGTGTGGTATAACACTTGTAGCACCTCGAAAAATTTGCGACTTTTGTTTTAATTAATGTGGATGTTGAATGGGAATTTCTTTTATGAAATTTATTTGTTTCTAGGTAATTGAGTTAATTATGTGAAATAAGTTGTTGTGAGATATGTGGAATAAGGGTGAATTATTTTCCAATGTGTGGATTAAATTAAATGGGATCATGCATAATTGTTCTAGCCATTTTTGTTGGAATTTTCGGCCCTCTTACTTATTAGAAATAATATTTTCTTTCTTAGATTTAATTAATTGTTTTGGGATATTTATCCAAATTAAATCCAAAACCAAAATACCCCTAATTTATTCTACATAATTTTCGACCCTTGCCCCATTCCTTGGGATTTTTGAAAATCTCCTATTATTTAGGAGAAGAAATTATTTTGTAGATTTAATTGGTACTTTGTTTATTTCATTCCTTGAATTAAAATCTAATTAAATCTCTCCACATCATATTTTAATTAGGATTTGACTCTTTCCATCTTTAAGACCATATAATTTTCGCCCCATATGCCTTTCATTTTCCTTGTGGGATTAAATTAATTGTTACCTATTTTATGAGAGTCTTTTCTACAAGAAATTACCAAATTTAAATCCTATTCCTATTTAATTGAGGATTTAAAAAAATTTCTATGGTTGTTCCGCCCCTAAAAATGCCCCCCCCCCCCCCCTCCCTTTTCCTTCTTGGAGAATTCTTGAATTATTTTGTTACCTTATTTATGGGATGCCCAATATCTTTTTACCTATTTTGTGAGTATATTTCCTTTCAAGTAAATACCAAATCAATTTCTATGCTAATTAAATAGCATAATTTCGAAAACCCTTTCCCCCACACTACACGCCTATTCTCATTTAAAGTGTGGGATTTATTCATTGACTTCTATTTTATTCTCCCACAATTTTAATTGTTTTATTTAATTGTGGGTTTAATCCTAGACTATAAATTGAAAAAAAAAACCTAACCCTAGCCCTCATTTTCACGCCTCCCTCTCTCCCTCTCCTCTCCCACACGCATCCCTCCCTCTCTTCTCCCTCTCAACAAATCCTTCACCAATTCCTTGTTCTTGCGTCGTTTTGGAGTTGGAAACTCAAGATTCATCGAAGAATCGCATCATTCGTCATTCCTACCGATTGTTTTTCAAGGGAAAGGTATACTTTGATTCATCCCTCTCATTCTTCCCATTGAATCCATAATTTTTGAACCCCTCATGCATATAGTGAGTGGAGAATCGTAAATCTAAGAATTAATTGGTTGGGAAGGATGATTGCACAAGAATGTTTATGTGTGTGCGTGTATGCTTGTGTGTAAGTGTGTGGTTGAATCATTGGTGAATGATTATGTGTGATTATGAAAGCATGGTTGTAATCTCATTTTGAAGCATGAATATGTGTTGGAAGCATTAATATGTATGTGTGAATGTATGATAGACAAACTAGAGTTTGTGAATGTTGAGCATGAAAACTGTTGTGTTCGGACAGTAGGTTCCGACGACTTTTGACCAATCAAACGATCTTATTTTGACACGAATTTTTAACTGGATGAAGTTTTAGATGTCTTCTGTGTTGTGTCAACACTTCATCTTCTTTTGATGAAGGACGAAATTTTAATGAATTTTTCAATCGAACTGCGCAATACTGCCAGAATTGTGTGTTCCGTCCAGTGAGTTTCGTTTTATTTTGACTGATCAACAGACATGATTTTGGTGTGAAATTTTAACTGAATAAACCTTTATGTGTCTACTGTGTGGTGACCAAATTTTAGGGTCATATGAGGTCGGATGGAATTTTAATGATTTTTACAAAAAGACTGCGCTGTTTTGCCTGATTCTAGTTTTGTTGAAATAAGCTTTGTTGACAAGTTCTGAGTGAATTACATGATACATGTGTGAATAAGGAACATATCCTATGATGTGGCTATGTGTTGCACGTTTTTGTATACTAGAGTGTTCGTTTGGTTTATGTTGGTGAACGTTTGGGATGGGCAATAAAAGAAAAACGATGAAAGGAACGATAGGGCATGCATGATAAATGTGTTGATGGAAAACTGATGGTGTTATGGTGTTGACAAGGGTTGTTGTGCGTACGTGGGTACGAAGAACAAAGGCTGCATTAAAGTTGTGAATTGTGTGTATAAGCAAGCGAGGTGTGCTTTATTTTACTAAACTCTTTTACGCTTTCAAAAGTATGATACAGTGTTATAAGGGTGGTTTAAAGTGTTGTTTCATGCCATGATTATTTTGATGTTGAGATTGTTGCCTGATGCCTAGTTCGTTTGAGCTTGCTCCGTTAGGCTATAGGACTGTGTTAAACGAATTCGGGTCTGAGTAGGGCCGCAAACCCTATCAGGCTGTGTACACTGGTGGAATCGTGAGCCGTCCTTGCTAGTCGGCCGGTCTCGTGGGCGAATAGTGTGGCCACACTTTCGTCGCACTATGGTATGAGGATGTGAATGATTGATTGTTGAGAAAGTGGGGAGATTGTTTTGTCTGGCCAGACTATGAAACTGTTTTTGTGATACTCGATGATATTTCTTTTCTAAAATATAAAACTCGAGTTCACTATGGTATGGATGACATAACTTTTATAAAATGTTTTCGGCATGAGCCCACTGAGTATATTAAGTACTCAGCCCTGCATTTCTTTTTAAAATGTGCAGGTTGAGCAGTGATGTTGCGGCGGATGTTGAGTTGAGCCTTAGGAATTCCTTGATGCATCGTGTCTTCATACATGGGCGTCGTCCTATGACTCTCCCTAGATACTTGTTTTCCGCTGCCCTATTTGAAAGTATTTTCTAAAAGTTTTCCGTATTACTCTATACAGTTTT
The DNA here is from genome assembly GCF_004379255.2 of Salvia splendens. Taxonomy (NCBI): domain Eukaryota; kingdom Viridiplantae; phylum Streptophyta; class Magnoliopsida; order Lamiales; family Lamiaceae; genus Salvia; species Salvia splendens. Next base: position 147,070 of record NW_024598869.1, read on the forward strand.
ATGCCATTAAGTACCTTGTGACATTTATCCGCTACTTAACTATTTGATAGACTAAAATAATTCTTTTGGTAGTTAATTGAGTTTCATATTAAATATCGTCCTTTATTGTTGTCTTTTATTGCTTCCCCCATTTCTTCCCCGCTTCTTAGTTCCTCCCCTAGTCACGAGTTCCCCGTCTTTACTATCCTTAGTGAGGGCGGTCGTGACAGCACTGAAGGATCTAACAGTTGAGATAAGTCTTTCTTGCTATTTACTGAAAGGCGAAGTCTCGGTGATTGTTATTTCTTAATCATTGTTGATATAACATTGAGCATACGATATTGATTATGCACTACTTTGATTTATCAAATGGTGCGGATTTTTCGCAATCCAAGAATCCTGATATCTTGGGTAGTGGTGATCAATGTCTAGAGGTGATAGTATAATTATTGCAATGAATCGTGTGCTGGGTGAGTCCAGTTTGATAATATCCACAAGAGGTGTTCGAAAAATTTTTTATTATTCAGAAACCCGGCCGGTTGGAATTTATTCCAGAATAATAAATAAAGATTTTGAACTAGACAACTCTTGGAAAAAGGTATTAATTAAATAAAGTCAAATAGCAGACTTAAATTAATTAATGGATATTTATATCTAAAACACGGGAAATAATAAATTAAAGAGGTAAAGCTCGGATTACTCGTAATTTGGGATTGAATGGGCAGTCAATATTATTATACTATAGTGGATGATAATAATATTCTGTTGGACTTGTATTAAATTGTGGCTCAATTTAATACAAGTCCAACAGGTTTGGCCCAAGTCCAACCTCCATGGATCCCTAATCTGGCTCATCATAACTCTATATAAAAGAAGTTCTGTCTTCTTTCTAATCAAGTCATTTTCGATTCTAACAAGTTTTGCCCACCCAAAGGTCATTATCTGAGTTCGGGATACAGATTAGAAGATTCGTGGTTGAGTACAAAGAACATCACGTTGAGAAGGCGCAACCAATCGATGATTCTTTGGAGAATCAGATCGGTAACCTTAGACAGTAGAATATCATGAATTAGGTTTTAATTCCTTAAGCATGATTTATGTGCGTTCTTGTATGCAATTAAATGTTTAACATGTGGTTAATTAATCTCATAATCGGTCAAATAGATCTGTTGATCTGATTTATTTATTTATGCATGACTTCCGCTGTGCAAGGGCACCAAACCCCAACAAATAGTGCATTGTGTCTGGCCAAGCATTAAGTATACCATGAGCGAAGTAAGCACATTGATGTGCACTTACACTTCATCCTAGAGAAGATTGAAGAATGAGAGATAAAGGTCTTCAAAGTTGATACTGCTGGAAATCCGAAGACATGCTAACAAAGCTTGTACCAAAGGCAAAACTTGAGTTGTGCATGAGTTTGGTGAAACTTCATAGAGATTAGTTGGTTGGCAGTTGAACCATCAAGGTGGAGTTTGTGAGAGTGTTGATGGATCAGCTGCATATATGAAGGAAAGGAATATCGAGGGATCATTTCATATGATGAGCTTCAGGGACCGTCGGATCAATCTCTGATCCAAAAGATGTTTTAATCTCAGCCGTTGATTGCATATGACCTTGGGATTGAAATTGTATAAATAGTTTGTTGAAGTTTAGTTGAAACAGTTAGATAGATTATTGTAGCTCGTTTCCTCTCAATTGATTGAATAAGATTTCATTTTCAATTCTCAATCGCCCTCATCTCCGATACACACACACACACTCGATCCCCTCATACTCTAACAGATACTATGAACTGATTCATTTCTCTTATGTATATAGTACTAAGAGCATCCCCAACGCTGCGGGCCAGACCGTACTTGGGTCTCGGCCAGCGGCACACCGCGTTAAATGCACCAAACTTCCGGCATAGGACGGTCCCGGTGACGCAGTTGCGTCCCAGGGCCACGCCCGGGGTCCGTCCCGGCCTGGCGTTAGGCGTGCCCATGATGCACACGAAGAGTCTCGGCCAGGCGTTGGATGTCTTGTGGGCCGGGCTGCAAGTCCCCTCCATTTTTTTCATTTTATTTGCCTATATCGGATATGAGTATTACGTTGCGAATGAGCCACCTGATGGAGTTGACATTGAGGGATATCACGACAATGTCGGAGTTCGAGCTCGAGTTGCACCATGAGATGATCGTCTACCTTCGCGCCAAAACGAAGAACTAGTTTTTTCATTTTTTTTTCTAGGACTTGTAATTTTTTTTCTGGGATTTGTAATTTTTTTTCTAGAATTTGTAATTTTCTTTTTCGAACAATGAATTTTCCCGGTTTTAATTGTTCAACGTATTCTATTTTACGAGTAAAATAAGTTGGAGTTGTGAATAGTGCAATTTAATAGTTGTGGCTTGTGATGGGGCATGCAGGGTTAGAGGAGTTGTGGCCTGTGACTCAAATTTAAGGGAATGATGACGTGGAGAAGACTTGGGGCCTGAATTGGGGACCGGGTTGGGGATGCTCTAATAGGTTTGACTGAGGATTCAATGAGACTCGGACATGTCTAAATTAAGCTCAATTTAGTTATAGACAGTTAGAAATACTCTCTTCGTCCTTTAAATATAGAAGCTATTTCCGTTTTAGTTTGTCCCTTAAAAATAAAAACTTTATAATATATTAAAAACATTATATAAGACTTATTCTTCATATAAGACTTATCATTCACTAATAATACTTCAATTACTTTTAAAACTTGCGACTTATTAGTGTCACCAATTACTTGACCGAGTTTCTAGTTCTCAATGTTTATCATTTCAATGAGCCCAGTTTAGTCTGTTGAGAAAAGGGGAAGTATCAATAAGCATTAAAGAAGAATAGAGTTCCAAGAAGCATTGAAGATGTGCATGCCTTGTTCCAATAATATTGTAGTTTCATGAATATACATTTATTGTAGGATCTCAAAGGTCACCAACATCCCTATAAATATATGGGTGTTGAGTACCATTTCATCATTCAATCAAATATAATTATCTTCTCTCATTGCTTTCTTCTCTAAATATGTTGTCTATACCATTTAACATGTTATCAGAGCGGGTTTGGACTCAGATAAGGCATCATCATCGTCCTTGATACCTTTCTCGGCCCCTTCTTATTTTTTTTTTGTTTTTTCCTTTTTCCGCTGTACCTGTAATCATAAGCCAAAATGTCAAATGACAACTATATAGTAACCGAAACCTCAGATTCATCTATGGCAGATGAATTTGCCCGGCAGTTTGCCAATTTTATGCGCAATAGTTTTGCGATGAACCAACCAAATCCACAGAAACAGCTGTCGTGCCATTCAGAATCGACACACAGCCCCTCCACATTGGTGGGAACAAGTTAAATGGAGAAAATTACGCCCTTTGGTCCGTATTGATAAAGACGGCAATAAGTGGTCGGGGAATGGTCTCTCACGTCACCGGAGTGCCTCCTTCCCCACCGCGAACCGATCCAGCCTTCATACAATGGCAACAAGCCGATCACTGTGTGATCACTTGGTTAATACAAAACATCGAGCCTCGACTGGTTAGTCGAGTTTCACAACATCCGACGGCGAAGCATATCTGGGATGCGTTGGCCGTCACATATGGGAGTGGAAGAGATAAAATCCAGGTGTATGATCTTCAGTTCAAAGCAACCATATTAAGACAAGGAAGCAGTTCATTAGAAGAAATATGGATCCGCTTGGGAGAGATCTGGATTTCAATCGACCAAAAACAGACGAACCCGATGAAATGTCCAGAGGATATGGAGATTCATAACAAATTCATACAAGATTAGAGAGTATGTCAGTTTCTATATGCAATTGATAGCAAATATGAAACAACCAAGAGGGAGATACTGAAAATGGACCCGCTTCCCTCCGTCGACTATGCGTACAACCTGATTCAGCAGGAGGAGACACGACTCCGAGTGTTACAACAGGCAAACACCGGCGGAGCAGCTGCCACGGATGGAATCGGAACCGGCCTCGCCATCCGAGGGTGGCAGAACTCTACCGGCGGCTCTCAGGGTGGCGGCCGCGGCAGCAACGGTGGTGGTCGCAGCGGCGGCAATGACAGAAATCGGCCAAGTGATGAAGAAGACAAGTCAAAATTGGTGTGTTCCTACTGCAAACGGAAAAGACACACAAAAGATTCATGCTTTGAACTAATTGGGTATCCAGATTGGTGGGAAGAGAAGCACGGCAAGCCTCCGCAACCACAAACACCCTGGAACCGTGGCGGGCACACCGCCGCAGCAGTTGGAGGCGACGGAGGCAACGCCGTGCAAGGGGTCGCGCAAACCGCCGGTGCTGTCCAGCCAGGAGGAAGGACCGGAAATGAAGCTGCTCAGCCGGCAAACACAACCGGGGCAGCAAACTTCGTCGCCGGCGGAAGTGGGAGTGTTATTCGTGATTGGAGTGAAGAATTGATGAGGGAAGAGGTGGCGCCTGATTCAGGTAGATTAGGGTTAGGGGGCTCTTTTATTGGAAGCCCCCAAATCTTTGAGAAATTGCAGGTTTTACCCCAACAAATTTCTCAGTCACAATTAGCCCCCAAATCTCCTGAAAATTCCATAATTTCCCAAACTACTTGCCAAAATCGATTTCAGCCTCTCGAGAAGCTTGGAGTTGTGTGTGCAGTATCTAATGGCCATGAGAAAAATGATAAATGGATTTTTGACTGTGGGGCAACTGATACCATAACATATGATGCCTCAGACCTTACCAACCTTCAGAAACCTCTAAAATCTCATATCCAAACTTCCAATGGGGAATTTACAGTGGTTGAGGGGGCTGGAACTGTTAACATTTCCCCAACTTTGCAGTTATCGAATTGTCTATATATTCCTTCGATGTCTCATAAGTTATTATCCATTAGTCATGTCACAAAGGAATTGAATTGTACGTTACTAATGCAACCACAATTTTGTCTTTTGCAGGATATCCGAACCGGGAGATAATTGGGCGTGGCACTGAACGTGATGGGCTTTACTATGTGGATGAGATAGCTCAAAAAGGGACTGCCATGTTAACTCACGGATCAGCTGACCGGAAAGCTTGGCTTTGGCATCGGCGCTTGGGTCATCCATCTATCGGTTACTTAAAATTGTTATTTCCTAGTATTATTCCTAAGCATGACATGTACTGTGAAACTTGTCTTTTATCCAAAAGTCATCGGAACTCTTACCCATTAAGTAATACTCGTGTTGAAACCCCGTTTGCCTTAGTACACTCTAATGTTTGGGGGGCCGCACCAGTTATTGGGGGGCAAGGTTTTCGATATTTCTTAGTTTTTGTGGATGATTGCACTCGCATAACCTGGATATATTTTATAAAACAAAAAACTGAAGTTTTGTCACACTTTACCATTTCTATAACCTTATCCAAACTCAGTTTCACAAACCATCCAGGTCCTTCGGTCAGATAATGGGGGGGAGTTCGTTAATTCTACCATGAAACAATTCTTCCAAAACAAAGGCCTTATACACCAAACCACATGTGCTCATACTCCCGAACAAAACGGTGTGACAGAAAGGAAAAATCGATCTCTTCTCGAAATGACTCGTTCTATGCTTATAGAGTCAAAAGCCCCGAAACACTTCTGGCCAGAAGCCATTGCCACCTCAGCCTATCTCTTAAACCGATTGCCCATAAGTATTCTCAAACACAAAACTCCTCTACAAGTCTTGTCCACCTTCACAAAAATTCCTCCGCCCTTGACTCTTGAACCTCGCGTCTTTGGATGCTCTGTTTTTGTCCACATTCCTAAACATGAAAGAACTAAACTATCCCCATGCGCTATCAAATGCGTTTTTGTAGGATATGGGGTAAATCAAAAGGGGTATAGGTGTTTCGATCCAAAGTCCAACTGGATGTTTGTTACAATGAACTGCAACTTTCTTGAAACTGAGTACTTCTTTACCCATCTTAGCGGTCAGGGGGAGAGTAATGTTAGGGATAACAATGATACGGACCCGCTAAGTTGGATCTCAATGCCACTGCCAACGCCAAGCAATCCTGATGCGGATCTATCAGAGAAAACAGTAAGCAATTCCACTGAGCAAGTCTCTGATGTGGTAGAGTCCATTGTAGAAGGTGGCATCGCCTCAAATATTTCTCCGTTAAGGTTATCCAATGTAAGTAACCCTGTGGATACAGATAATTGTTTGGCTAACACTGTAAGTGCAGAAGAAAATTCAATTGAGACCGAAGAAAGGGAAATTGAGGAAGTCGAGGTCGAAGGAGTTGACCCTGACACTGGGAGGTACATACTTCCACCAAGGTCAAACAGAGGAGTTCCACCCAAAAGGTATACACCAGAGAGGATTGACAGGAAAAAGCGGTACTCTGTTGTGAACCTAGCCAAAGGCCATTTATCAGAGATAGCTCGGGCTTTCGAGAATGCACTATATGAGAAAGAAGAAATACCACAGACATGGGAAGAAGCTATGAAATACAAGCATTGGAGGGAAGCAATGAAGAAAGAGATTGATGCACTGATCGAACCACACATGGGAGAAATGTGCTCTACCAGAAGGGAAGCGACCAGTGGGTTGTCGATGGGTCTTCAATATCAAAGAAGACCTGATGGCTCGATAGAAAGGTACAAGGCACGACTTGTCGCAAAAGGCTATACTCAGACATATGGAGTTGACTATTCTGAGACCTTCTCTCCAGTAGCTAAGATGAACACTATTCGGGTGTTGTTATCCATTGCTGCTAATAGGGACTGGCCATTACACCAGTTTGATGTGACGAATGCCTTCCTACATGGAGAGTTGAAGAAGGAAGAAGAAGTTTACATGGAGGCACCCCCAGGTTTTGCAACAGATTTAAAGCAGGTGAAGGGTGCCGATTGAGGAAGACCTTGTATGGATTGAAGCAATCTCCAAGAGTATAGTTTGGGAAGTTTGCTGGGGCAATGATTAGCTATGGATATACACAGAGCAATTCAGACCATACGCTATTTTTTAAGAAGCAGGGTGATAATATCACATGTTTAATCATATATGTTGATGACATGATTATTACAGGTGACGACCTAGAAGAGATTAATGAATTAAAGAAAAATCTTTTTCAGGAATTTGAGATGAAGGACTTGGGGAATCTCAAGTACTTTCTTGGGATTGAAGTGCTAAGGTCAACCAAAGGAATTTTCTGCGACAAAGGAAGTATATCTTAGACATCCTAGCAGAGACTGGCCTACTGGAATGTAAACCAGCAGACACTCCTCTGGCAGTTAATCACGGATTACAAATCAGAGAAGGAGCCAAGTTGGCTTACCGTAGTCGATATCAGCGACTGGTCGGAAAACTCATATATCTCTCGCACACTAGGCCAGATATTGCCTATGCAGTTGGGGTCGTAAGTCAGTTCATGCATAAGCCACAGACAGATCACATGGAGACAGCACTTAGGATTTGTCGGTATTTGAAGGGAACTCCAGGGCATGGAGTGTTGTTCGCCAAAAATGGGCATCTTGAGATTCGTGGTTATACAGATGCTGACTGGGCAGGGAACCCAAACGATAGGAAGTCTACAGCAGGCTACTTTACCTTTGTGTGGAGGTAATTTGGTAACATGGTGAAGCAAGGAAGCAGAAGGTGGTGGCTCTTCGAGTGCTGAAGCAGAATTTCGTGGGATTAAAAGTGGGTTGACCGAGATTTTATGGTTAAGGAGATTGATGAAAGAGATTAATCTCTCTCCAAGCAAGTGCCAGTTGTATTGTGATAACAAAGCCGCTATAAGCATCTCACAAAATCCAGTACAACATGATCGAACGAAGCATGGGAGGTTGACAGACACTTCATCAAGAAAACATTGAGAATGGGATTGTCGAACTCCCTTTTGTTCGCTCTGAGGATCAACTTGCCGACATCCTAACTAAAGCAGTCAACTCAAGGAGCTTTGAAGATGTGCTTTCCAAATTGAGTTTTGGAGATCCCACCACTCAATTTGAGGGGGAGTGTTGAGAAAAAGGGGAAGTATCAATAAGCATTAAAGAAGAATAGAGTTCCAAGAATGGAGTTCCAAGAAGCATTGAAGATGTGCATGCCTTGTTCCAATAATAGTGTAGTTCCATTAATATACATTTATGTAAGATCTCAAAGGTCACCAACATCCCTATAAATATATGGGTGTTGAGTATCATTTCATCATTCAATCAAATGCAATTATCTTCTCCCATTACTTTCTTCTCTAAATATGTTGTCTATACCATTTAACATAATCAACCTCCATTCTCTGCAGCTGAGAGCTGGCCGTTTCCGTGTCAGCGTTGCTCCTCCGCCACCAACGGAATTCGTATAATCTTCTGCTCTTATCATTTACAAGTCACGCTGATTCATGTCCTATCTACCTATGTTTTGTAGTTACAAACACAACGCAAGGGAGGTTCTCACTCAAATAAAAGTGGTAAATCAAAAGCACATATCTTCTACTGTAACAAGAAGAATAATGTGTTTTATAGAGATACATAGACGTAAACACACAGGATGACAAGCATACCCTACAAACACAACTTTACATTCCGATGTCTTCTACCCTCAGAAACCAATCATCGTCGTCGCTCAAATATAATCTGCACCAGAAAAGAGTCATTCTTCAAGTGGCAAGAGTAGTAGTAGAACATATCACTTGTCTTCCTGTCCGGATTCTCCTCCTCGTTCTCCTCCTCTTCCTCTTTTTCTCTTCTTCATCTTCTTCGTCTTCTTCAGGAGGATCAGCAGCATTGGTGGGGGGTAGTGGAGTCTTCATGGGACTGACTGAGGAAATATATCTGGTCTCCTTCCTGGCTTCGGCCTGTCCCACTCCTAAGGAAAGAGGATGCGTCAAAAACATTCTAACAATTAGTATGTAACTTTGGCTGAATAGTGAATAGCAAATGGCAGCATTTAATTTCAAGTCATGAACATTTACAAAGATCTTTGTGCACCCTACCTACCTACCTAAATAAATAATCTTCACCATCAATCTAGTTCCCAACATAGAGTGAATATTGACTAACTTACTGGATAATACAGTAATAAATAAGAATTAGCAAGCACATAAGGTGTTGGAGAAAAGAAAGAGCGATACTGACGATGGGGAAATCGAGGGGCGAACGGCGGGTCATCTTCTCTTCATCGGGAGCCATAGCGACCACTGATGACCTCATAGACCTGACGGAGGAGGGAATACTCAGCAGAAAAAGGAAGAGGGTTTAAAGGGGGTGAAAGAGTAGAAAACAAGGGCGGCAGAATGGAGAGGGGCGGCGAAGAAGCCATTGGCGGCGTGAGCTCAGCTGCTGGGAACCATCATATCATATACTATGACTATCTGCTAAGCCACCGCCACAATTTGAGATTTGGTTGGTTACCTATTTTCGGGTCGGTTAACCGGATCGGGCCTGTTCTAGATTCCATATTCGGCCCCACTTTCTAGATCCGAATCATACACCAGCTTGAAATAAATTGTTGAAATATAATAAAGACATAAGAAAAATAATAATTAAAATATGTTAGTAGTATTATTAGTGTTTTGATGATTAGTATAAATGGTGAATAAATTGACATAAATGTGCATATTTTAATAATGACAATAATATTTATAGAATTAAATTTCGTAAATAAAAGGAATAATTGTCTTAAACGTCACCAAACTTTGCCCAAATTCTGGTTTTTCCCACGACCTATAAAATTGGCGTATAAAGTCACCAACTTTGCCGGGTTGCTGGTATCTCCCAAAATTGACCCGACTCTGTTTTCCGGTAAGTAAGTGGCCTATGTGGCATGCCTGAAAGTTGACATGGATGATAACGCGTAGTTTAGCAAGTATTTTGGATGTTTAACGTGAATTTTCAGTGTTTTGTAGCATATACTTGAGGTTGCATCCATTATCCACTATTTAGTGTTTTGATGAGTTTGTCGAGTGTTTGTAGTTAAAACAGGTGAAAATGAGTTGAAAATGAGTTCGGGGCTGGAGTACAGAGACTTCGCCCGACCGGGCGTTCGTGCTTAAGAGAAACGCCCGGTCTGGCATTTTGAGCAAAGAAAGGACGTAGTCCAGAGAGTTCGCTCCGACCGGGCGTCTTGGCGACCTGAAATCGCCAGGCCGGGCGATTCGTGCGGGAAAATTACAATTGCTTTTATTTCCTCCCCAGGTATAAAAGGGACCTAGGTTTTCGACACCAACACACATTAGACAAGCCCAAAAGCAGTTTTGAAGGTTTGAGAGCGGATTTGAGAGACAAGGAGCTCCAATCCTCAACAAGATTGAAGACGAAGACGATTTGCCCATTCAATCCACCCTTAGGAGTATCTTTATTAGTTTTCCTATGTTCAGTTCACTTTCTATGGATTTATCTTGTGAATTTGATTTGAATATGAGTAGCTAAATCTCTTGTAGAGTTTTGGTGAAGACTACAATGAACGCTTTTGATTAATTCAAGGACTTTTGATTACCTATGCTCTTGTGATTTATTTGTTTCATTATTGAGCCTTTTCAATTCAATTGCTTAGCTACCAATTGAGTTTGTTGATCTAGTTTTGAGTAATCGAGAGATACCTAATTAGGATTGATAAAAATGAACAACACCGAGATAATTTACATTCGAGAGAAGGAATTCTAGAGTGAGGGTTTGAGCCTTTTGTTTTAAGGAGTTAATTGTGAAGTATTGGAAGGAGACTTCAATATTAATGTTTAATCAACGGGTTGAGTGCACTCGAGAGAGGGCTTAGCCTAGACTAGCGGCTTTCCTAGTAATCCAAGAGACTTCAATTGGTAATCAAAGTTGTTGAATTGTCCGTATTGTGTTCGTTGTAGTTGGATCCAAAGCTCTACCTCGTTTTCTTATTGAAACTTGCTCTTTGTCCCTTGTTTTACTTTGTTTATGTTTAATAGTTACATACTAAAACCAAACATTTGCTTTGTCTAGATAGTAGTTAACATCGGTCCTGGTACTTGATTTATACAATTTGTCTCTGTGGGATACGATACTCTTGCTTGCTTTGGCTACACTAGCCCCGTACACTTGCGGGAATTTCTTGTGTTAAAATAAGTTGAGTCAATGGATTCATCGGAAAAATTTCT